>NW_027278609.1:74850-160935 GCF_030028105.1 Mobula birostris
TCTTCCTCCCGGGGCCCCTGCCACCAGATGACACCGATCAACACCGAGATGAAGAAGGTCTGCGTTAAGTTGATCCAGGAGAGGATCTGGGTGCGCCGGTGTTTCTGGTGCCGCCGGAGCAGCGTCCAGTACTGGGTCCAGAACGTCGCCACCCACTTCGAGGCGCTGTCGCCGAGATATCCGGCCGGGAGCCGAGCTGCAAGACGGACGGACATGTTTCACCCAGCGCTCCCGGGACACGGGTCAAACACGGTGTGGAACTCCCTCTACATCACCCCCACAGTGTGTCCCCCCCACTTTATCCCCAGTGTGGGTACCGAGCGCTCCCGGGAGACGGGTCAGACACAGTGTGGAGCTCCCTCTACATCACCCCCACAGTGTGTCCCCCCTCCCCCCACTTTATCCCCAGTGTGGGCACCGAGCGCTCCCGGGACACGGGTCAGACACGGTGTGGAGCTCCCTCTACATCACCCCCACAGTGTCCCCCACTTTATCCCCAGTGTGGGCACCGAGCGCTCCCGGGACACGGGTCAGACACGGTGTGGAGCTCCCTCTGCATCACTGTGTTACCTTGGTCTGGGAAAAAATCCTTGCTGAAGAATGCGTAGTGCATTGCCATTGGGAATATTTTGTTGCTGACTGTCCGGGCCGTTCTGATCGCAGGGACACTGAGGGCAGTGTTTCCTGCGAGACAGAGATGCAATTTCATAAATATGATTGCTCCATTTGTAATTCCCTATAAAAGGTTTTCCGGCAGCCTCTCTGACGTTTTAATGCCTATAAACCAGTCCCCTGGTGGTATAGCACCATCCATAAAGACATACACCTCTTCAAACCAGATTCGCTGATGGTATAACACCCTCTCTAAACAGGATGATCTGATATTATAATATTTTCTCTGTACTTGTTCCCCGACGGCGTAAAAACCCCTTTGAACTGGCCTCTGCAGTGACATGACACCTTCTCTGAATCGGGTTCCCTGACGGAAGAACACGCTCCGATAAACCAGGCTACATAAACAATACCTCCCCCGGTAAACCGCTTCACAGGCAGAGATACTGACCTCATTTCATTGGCGGCCCCAATGATCCTTTGTGTCACCTCCGGGGATTCTTGTATTATTTCCACTGTTTAAGTTAAATTTGCAGGCATATTTTTTTTTAAAAATCACATCCTCCCTCCCCGACTCCGTCATCCTCTCCCGCCCCCGCACCACTCACCGTCTCGGCCACCCCTCCCTCCCCTCCACCCCTCCCCGTCTCCATCACCCCCTCCCTCCCCTACACCCCTCCACGTCTCCATCACCCCCTCACTCCCCTACACCCCTCCCCGTCTCCATCACCCCTCCCTCCCCTACACCCCGCCCCATCTCCATCACCCCCTCCCTCCCCTACACCCTCCCCATCTCCGTCACCCCTCCCCGTCTCCGTCACCCTCTCCCTCCCCTACACCCCTCCCCGTCTCCGTCACCCCCTCTTTCCCTACACCCCTCACCGTCTCGGCCACCCCTCCCTCACCTACACCTCTCCTCGTCTCCATCACCCCCTCCCTCCCCTACACCCCTCCCCGTCTCCATCACCCCTCCCCGTCTCCGTCACCCCCTCCCTCCCCTACACCCCTCCCCGTCTCCGTCACCCCCTCCCTCCCCTACAACCCTCCCCGCCTCCATCGCCCCTCCCTCCCCTACACCCCTTCCCGTCTCCATCACCCCCTCCCTCCCCTACACCCCTCCACGTCTCCATCACCCCTCCGTCCCCTACACCCCTCCCCGTCTCCGTCACCCCTCCCTCCCCTACACCCCTCCACGTCTCCATCACCCCTCCCTCCCCTACACCCCTCCACGTCTCCATCACCCCTCCCTCCCCTACATCCCTCCACGTCTCCATCACCCCCTCCCTCCCCTACACCCCTTCCCGTCTCCATCACCCCCTCCCTCCCCTACACCCCTCCCTATCTCCGTCACCCCCTCCCTCCCCTACACCCATCCCCGTCTTCGTCACCCTCTCCCTCCCCTACATCCCTCCCCATCTCCGTCACCCCCTTCCTCCCCTACACCCCTCCCCATCTCCGTCACCGCCTCCCTCCCTTACACCCCTCCCCGTCTCTTTCACCCCCTCCCCGTCTCCGTCACCACTCCCTCCCCTACACCCATCCCCGTCTCCGTCACCCCTCCCTCCCCTACACCCCTCCCCGTCTCCATTACCCTCGCCCTCCCAGTCTTGGCCACCCCTCCCTCCCCTTCACCTCTCCCCGTCTCCGTCATCCCTACACCTACATCCCTCCCAGTCTCTATTACCTTCCCCTACACCTCTCCCTCTCTCTGCCATTCCCTCCCTCCCCTACACTCCAGTCTCTGTCACCTCCTCCCTCGCCTACCCCTCCCCGTCTCCATCAGCCCCTCCTTCCCCTACCTATACACACACCCCTCCCTCTCCTACCCCACTCCTCGTCTCTGTGACTCCCTCCCGTTCTATCACCACTTCCCTCCCCTACACTGCCCGTGTCCGAAAGGGACCCTCCTCTATGCGCCCCCTGTCTCCTGCGGCTGGGTTTCATACAAACGAAATCGGCGGGGTTGTAATGGGGGACAGATGTGAAACCGATAGATGCGAAGTGATCCAACATCTGGGACGAGGGGCCGTAGAAGCCGATCTGGAGAGAAATGTGAACTCGGTTACTGCGGGTTCACGAAACCTGCAGAGTCCACCCGCGTCCCGCTCGGTGTCCACACTGGGGATAAAGTGGGGGGGACACTCTGTGGGGGTGATGTAGAGGGAGCTCCACACCGTGTCTGACCCGTGTCCCGGGAGCGCTCGGTGCCCACACTGGGGATAAAGTGGGGGGGGGGGACACACTGTGGGGGTGATGTAGAGGGAGCTCCACACCGTGTCTGACCCGTGTCCCGGGAGCGCTCGGTGCCCACACTGGGGATAAAGTGGGGGTGGGGACACACTGTGGGGGTGACGTAGAGGGAGCTCCACACCGTGTCTGACCCGTGTCCCGGGAGCGCTCGGTGCCCACACTGGGGATAAAGTGGGGGGGGGGGGGGACACACTGTGGGGGTGATGTAGAGGGAGCTCCACACCGTGTCTGACCCGTGTCCCGGGAGCGCTCGGTGCCCACACTGGGGATAAAGTGGGAGGACACACTGTGGGGGTGATGTAGAGGGAGCTCCATACCATGTCTGACCCGTGTCCTGGGAGCGCTCGGTGCCCACACCCGGGTTGACGTGCAAGGAGGAGGAGGAGGAGGGGGGTGGGAGCGTGTTGAGTGAGGGAGGGGTTTTCTCTACCTGTCCATCAGTGATGAGGAGAAGTTTATCGAAAAGATGGAAAATGGGCGAGGAGGGCTGGTGAATGGACATCAGCACTGTCTTTCGGTACCTCTCTGTGTAACCTTTCATGCTCTCACACAGACTGCGGGCGGTGCTGGAGTCCAGGCCCGAGGTGGGTTCCTGAGGGAGAAGGAGTGAGGATGTTAAACTGGGGCGGGGGTTGCCAGAGTTGGGTAGGAGACAGGTCTGCGTCGAGGGAGGGTGAGGCGAGGGGAAGTGAGGGGAGAAAGGGGGAGGGACGGAGAGCGAGGGAGGGAGGGGGGCGGAGAGAGGGGAATGGATGGAGGGAAGGGCAGGTTTATGTGAGGGCCGGGAGAGGGGGTGGGGAGAAAAGGGGAGGGACGGAGAATGAGGAAGGGTTGCGGTAGGGAGGGGGGAGTGGAGGTCGGAGGATGGAGAAGAGAGGGTAACGGATGGAGGGAGGGGCAGGTTTACGTGAGGGCAGGGAGAGGAGTGGGGAAAAGAGGGAGGGACGGAGGCGAGGAAGGCGTGTCGAAGGGAGGGAAGGGGGAGTGGATGTGGGAGGGTGGGGGAGAGAGAGGAATAGATGGAGGAAGAGGCAGGGAGAACAGAACAGGCCATTCATAGAACATAGAATAGTACAGCACAGTACAGGCCCTTCGGCCCACAATGTTGTGCGACTCTCAAACCCTGCCTCCCATATAACCGCCCCCCCCACCTTAGATTCCTCCATATACTTGTCTAGTAGTCTCTTAAACTTCACTAGTGTATCTGCCTCCACCACTGACTCAGGCAGTGCATTCCACGCACCAACCACTCTCTGAGTAAAACACCTTCCTCTAATATCCCCCTTGAACTTCCCACCCCTTACCTGAAAGCCATGTCCTCTTGTATTGAGCAGTGGCGCCCTGGGGAAGAGGCGCTGGCTATCCACTCTATCTATTCCTCTTATTATCTTGTACACCTCTATCATGTCTCCTCTCATCCTCTTTCTCTCCAAAGAGTAAAGCCCTAGCTTCCTTAATCTCTGATCATAATGCATACTTTCTAAACCAGGCAGCATCCTGGTAAATCTCCTCTGTACCCTTTCCAATGCTTCCACATCCTTCCTATAGTGAGGTGACCAGAACTGGACACAGTACTCCAAGTGTAGCCTAACCAGAGTTTTATAGAGCTACATCATTACATCGCGACTCTTAAACTCTATCCCTCGACTTATGAAAGCTAACACCCCATAAGCTTTCTTAACTACCCTATCAACCTGTGAGGCAACTTTCAGGGATCTGTGGACATGTATCCCCGGATCCCTCTGCTCCTCCACACTACCAAGTATCCTGCCATTTACTTTGTACTCTGCCTTGGAGTTTGTCCTTCAAAGTGTACCACCTCACACTTCTCCGGGTTGAACTCCATCTGCCACTTCTCAGCCCACTTCTGCATCCTATCAATGTCGCTCTGTAATCTTTGACAATCCTCTACACTATCTACAACACCACCAACCTTTGTGTCGTCTGCAAACTTGCCACCCACCCTTCCACCCCCACATCCAGGTCGTTAATAAAATCACGAAAAGTAGAGGTCCCAGAACACATCCTTGTGGGACACCACTAGTCACAATCCCTCAATCTGAATGTACTCCCTCCACCACGACCCTCTGCCTTCTGCAGGAGAGCCAATTCTGAATCCACCTGGCCAAACTTCCCTGGATCCCATGCTTTCTGACTTTCTGAATAAGCCTACCGTGTGGAACCTTGTCAAATGCCTTACTAAAATCCATATAGATCACATCCACTGCACTACCCTCACCACACAATGTTGTGCCGGCCCCTTTAACCTGCTCCAAGATCCATCTAAACTTCCCCTCCCACATCGCCCTCCATTTTTCTGTCATCCTGTCTAAAAGTCTTTAAACTGTCCCTCATGTATCCATCTCTACCACCACCCGTCACTCTCTGTGTAAAAAGACACAAACTTGCTCATAATTTCCTCCAATCTGCTGTAAATCACGGCCCCCCTCGCGTTCGCCGCCTCCGCCCCAAGAGAAAAAAAATCTCTGACTGTCCACTCTGTCCATGACACTCATAATCCTATACACGTCTATCAAGTCACCTCTAATCCTCCATTTCTCCAGAGAGAGAAGTCCTCACTCACTGAACCTGTCCTCACAAGACACGCTCTCTAATCGAGGCAGCATCCTGGTAAATCTCATCTGCACCCTCTCTAAAGCTCCCACATCCCCTCTGCAATGAGGTGACCAGAAATGAACACAACGTTCCCGAGTGTGGTCGACCCAGGGTTTTGTAGAATGTTACCTGGGTTTCATCACCTAATTTACAGAGAAAGGTTGAACAAGTTGGGTCTTTATTCTTTGGAGCGTAGAAGGTTGAGGGGGGACTTGATAGAGGTGTTTAAAATTATGAGGGGGATTGATAGAGTTGACGTGGATAGGCTTTTACCATTGAGAGTGGGGGAGATTCAAACAAGAGGACATGAGTTGAGAGTCAGGGGGCAAAAGTTTAGGGGGAACATGAGGGGGAACTTCTTTACTCAGAGAGTTGTAGCTGTGTGGAACGAGCTTCCAGCACAAGTGGTTGAAGCAGGTTTGATGTTGTCGTTTAAAGTTAAATTGGATAGATATATGGACAGGAAAGGAATGAAGGGTTATGGGCTGAGTGCGGGTCGGTGGAGCAAGGTGAGAGTAAGAGTTCGGCACGGACTAGAAGGGCCGAGATGGCCTGTTTCCGTGCTGTAATTGTTATGTGGTTATAGAGCTGTAACATTACCTCGCGGCTCATGAACTCAGTCCCCTGACCAACACACCATACGTCCTCTTAACAACCCTTTTGGCAAATTTAAGGGAATTATGGACGTGGACCCTAGGGTCCCTCCCTTCCCCTCATTATCTTTCGAGACGCCAATGTGCTTCTCCAAATTCTCCACGCATCTCGTCCAGCGATTTTCCCACCCCTGACGGCCTCAAAATCCCAGGATCGTCCCTACCCACTTTCTCGGACAACAGAATAATTTTTGTCGCCCTCCGGCCATCTGGTAACCACGCGCGGCCATCTCTCCCCCCGGTTCCCGCAGTGAACCCGGCCCCGGGGGGAACTTTACCGACCCAAAAGTTTTTCAAAAGTTCCAGCACATCGTCTTTCAGCTTATCAGCCTGTTCGACTCTCCCTTCACACACACACACACACACACACGCACACACACACACACAAACACACACACACACACACACAAACCACACACACACACACACACAGTCACACACACACACACACACACGCAAACCACACACACAAACACACATACACGCAAACCACACACACACAAACACACGCAAACACACACACACAAACCACACACACACACACACATATACACACACAGTCACACACACACACACAGTCACACACACACACATATACACACACAGTCACACACACACACACATACACACACACACACACACACACACACACACACACACAGTCACACACACACACATATACACACACAGTCACACACACACACACATACACACACACACACACACACAGTCACACACACACACATATACACACACAGTCACACACACACACACAGTCACACACACACACATATACACACACAGTCACACACACACACGCAAACACACACACACACACACACACACACACACACAGTCACACACACACACACAAACACACACAGTCACACACACACACACACACAGTCACACACACACACACAAACACACACAGTCACACACACACACACACACACACACAGTCACACACACACACACAAACACACACGTACGTCATGGCTCCTCCCCCCCTCTCTCTCTTCTCTCTCACTCTCTCCCCCCTTCTCTCTCCCCCTCTCTCTCCCCCCTCTCTCTCTCCCCACCCCTCTCCCTCTCCCCCCCTCTCTCCCCCCCTCTCTCCCCCCCTCTCTCTCCCCCTCTCTCTCCCCCCTCTCTCTCTCCCCACCCCTCTCCCTCTCCCCCCCTCTCTCTCTCTGGTGAACACGGGAGCCCTTGGAGGGAGGTGGGAGGAGGGAGGAGGGAGGAGGGAGAGACTCACGTCGAGAAGCATGAGAGCAGGGTCGGACAGGAGCTCGCAGGCGATGTTAGCTCTCTTCCTCTCCCCGCCGGAGAGGCCCCGTCTGTGCACGTCCCCCATCACTGCCGGGAGAGGGAGCGACAGGGGAAAGAGGGAGGGAGAGAGAAGAAGATTAGAAAGAGGCATAAATCCCTCCTCACCCTTATCCCCCTCCTTCCTCCTTCCTCATTTTCCCATCCCTTCCCTGCCTCCCCCTCAAAACCCCTCCGCACCCCTCCTCTACCATCCCCCTCCCGCTCCCGCCTCCTGCCCAAACTCCCCGTCCTCTTGCTCTCCTCTCCCTCCACTCCTCCTCACCCCTCCTCATCCCCCCGACCCTCCCTCCACCCCCATTTCTCCGCCCTCAGCACCCCTACCGCACTCTCCCTCCCTCCCCGTTCCCATTCCCCCCACCCCTCTTGCTCCCATCTCTGCCTCCCGTCCCCCTCCCACCCTCCTCCCCCCCACCGCTCTCATCGCCCCCTCCCACCTCCCTCACTCGCTCCTCTCCTTTCCCTGTCCCTCGACCCCCTCCTCTCTCCCGCCCTTTCTTGCTGCCCCAGCCCCGTGGGATCCTGCTGCTTCCCCCCCCCCTCCCTCACCGGTGTCAAAGCACTTTGTGATGTTGAGCTCCTCGGCCAGGGACAAAACCACCTCCTCCTTCTCCCTTGTTTTCATTGTGCGGGGCAGCCTCAGGTGCGCCTGGTACTGGGGGTGACAGGGAGACCCCATCAATGCCCGAGCTCACTCCTACGTGCGGCCTCCCCCTCCCCAGCAGAACCAACTGAGGTGGGACGAGAGGGTGGCTCGGGTGTGAGGGGGTTGGGGTCGCTCCTCTCCTCAGCCCAAACCCTTCCCTCCATATGCTCCCCACCCCGCCCCCCTCTCTCCCCACCCCTCGTCTCACTCCTCTGCCCTCCACTCCTTCCTCCCCATCTCCTCTCCTCCTTCCCCGAGCCTCCCGCCCACCTCCCATCTACTACCCTCTCTCTCTCCCTGTCTGCTCCCGAATACGCCCCACTCTGAACCTCCTCCTGTCCCCTCTTCTGTCCTCCAGTCCCCCTCCCCTTCCTCCCCTCCTCCTGTTCCTCAAACCACCCCTCCACTCCCCAGCCCCTCCTCTATCCCTTCATCTGCCCCCTCGAACTGCTCTTCCTTTACTCTCTCATGCCCTCTGCGCCTCCTTCCTTTCCCCCTCCTCCAGTCCCCACTCTTCCTCTCCCCTCTTCCTGTTCCTCAAACCATCCCTCCACGCCCCATCCCCTCCTCTATCCCCTCGAGCTGTTCTTCCCTTCTGCCCTCATGCCCTCTACTCCTCCTTTCCCTCTCCCCCTCCTTCACTTCCCGTTCCTCCCTTTGCCCTCAACCCTCCCCTCTCCTCTCTATCCCCCCTCTCGTCCCCTGGTAATACAGGAAAGGTACTGGCGAGGATAAACCAGTGGCTGATTGGCTAAAGGGGAAGAGTAGGAATAAAGGGGAGCCTTTCTGATTGGCTGCCGGTGACCAGCGGTGTCCCACAGGGGGTCCGTGTCGGGACCGATTCCGTTTCCGTTATATGTCAATGACTTGGATGACGGAATTGAAGAGTTTGTGGCCAAGTTTGCGGATGGTACCAAGACAGGTGGAGGAGCAGGTAGTTTTGAGGAAGTAGAGAGGCTACAGAGGGACTTAAACAGATTAAGAGAATGTGAAGAGAAGTGGCAGATGGAATAAAGTGCCGAGAAGTGTATGGTCATGCACTTTGGTAGAAGAAATGAGAGGGTTGACTATTTTCTAAATGGAAAGAAAATACAAAAGTCTGAGGGGGCAGGAGGACTTGGGAGACATTGTGCAGATTCTCTGAAGGTTAATTTGCAGGTTGAGTCAGGGGTGAGGAAGCCAAATGCGTTGTTAGCGTTCATTTCAAGAGGACTAGAATATAAAAGCAAGGATGTAATGTTGAGACTTTATAAGGTGCTGGTGGGGCCTCTCCTAGAGTATTGTCACTTAAAGAAAGTGCTGACATTGGAGAGGGTTCAGAGAAGGTTCACGAAAATGGTTCCAGGAATGAAAGGAGCGTTTGTTGGCTCTGGGCCTGAACTCGCTGGAATTCAGAAGAATGAGGGGGAGCGGGGTCTGGTTGAAACCTCTCAAAAGGTGAAAGGCCTCGATAGAGTGGATGCGGAGAGGACATTTCCTACGGTGGGAGAGTCCAAGACCCGAAGGCACAGCCTCAGAATAGAGGGGGCGTCCTTTTAGGACGGAGATGAGGAGGAATTTATTTAGCTAGCGGGTGGCGAATCTGCGGAATTCGTCGCCACCGGCGACCGTGGAGGCCAAGGGGTGAACTTAAAGCCGAGGTTGATCGGTTCTTGATTAGTCGGGGCGTCAAACGTCACGGGGAGAGGGCAGGAGAGTGGAGTTGAGAGGGATAGTAAATCGGCCGCGATGGATTGGCGGAGCAGACTCGATGGGCCGAATGGACTGATTCTGCTCCTATGTTTCCTGGTCTAATAAGAGACACCCAGGAGTGGACCTTACACCAAATGGCCAAACGTCTTTGTGAAGATGGCCCAAATGTTGGTGGTGTTGTAGATAGTGTAGAGGATTGTCAAAGATTGCAGAGAGACATTGATAGGATGCAGAAGTGGGCTGAGAAGTGGCAGATGGAGTTCAACCCGGAGAAGTGTGAGGTGGTACAATTTGGAAGGACAAACTCCAAGGCAGAGTACAAAGTAAATGGCAGGATACTTGGTAGTGTGGAGGAGCAGAGGGATCTCGGAGTATATGTCCACAGATCCCTGAAAGTTGCCTCACAGGTAGATAGGGTAGTTAAGAAAGCTTATGGGGTGTTAGCTTTCATAAGTCGAGGGATAGAGTTTAAGAGTCGCGATGTAATGATGCAGCTCTATAAACCTCTGGTTAGGCCACACTTGGAGTATTGTGTCCAGTTCTGGTCACCTCACTATAGGAAGGATGTGGAAGCATTGGAAAGGGTACAGAGGAGATTTACCAGGATGCTGCCTGGTTTAGAGAGTATGAATTATGATCAGAGATTAAGGGAGCTAGGGCTTTACTCTTTGGAGAGAAGGAGGATTAGAGGAGACATGATAGAGGTGTACAAGATAATAAGAGGAATAGATAGAGTGGATAGCCAGCGCCTCTTCCCCAGGGCACCACTGCTCAATACAAGAGGACATGGCTTTAAGGTAAGGGGTGGGAAGTTCAAGGGGGATATTAGAGGAAGGTTTTTTACTCAGAGAGTGGTTGGTGCGTGGAATGCACTGCCTGAGTCAGTGGTGGAGGCAGATACACTAGTGAAGTTTAAGAGACTACTAGACAGGTATATGGAGGAGTTTAAGTTGGGGGGTTATATGGGAGGCAGGGTTTGAGGGTCGGCACAACGTTGTGGGCCGAGGGCCTGTACTGTGCTCTACTATTCTATGTAAACCATGACGAGGAGAATCTCAGGGCTGGTTTGGGGTTTATTTCATACACACAGCAGCTGACTGCCCAGGTAAGAGTGGGCGAGGGAGTCCCAGATCTCCGTCTCGGGACCGGACCTGAAATCGGGCTGATTTCGCCCTGTGCCGGAGCGCAGGGCTCGGTTTTGGGACGGGATAGACGAGAGCAACGCCCTCCCCTCCTCCCCTCTGCCCATCCCCCGGGGGAGGGGACCCTACCCTCACCATGAGGGTGTCGCGGAGGGTGAGGTTGCTGAAGAAGAGGTCCTCCTGCACCACGTAGCAGATCTGCCGCCGGGCCGACTTGCCCAGGGGCTGGCCCCCCAGGGTGACCCAGCCCGAGGTGGGGCGCAGGCGGCCCGACAGGATCGAGAGCAGGGTGGTCTTCCCCGAGCCTGGTGGGGGTAGGGAGAGGGGGTTAGGGGGAGAGGGGACGGGGGGCAGGGAGATGGGGTGGACAGGGAAGGAGGGAGAGATGGAGGGGAGGGAAGAGGCGAAAGAGGGAGAGGTGGAGGATGGAATCGAGAAAGAGGGAGAGATGCAGGGAAGGGAAGAGGGGAAGAGGGAGAGATGGAGGGGAGGGAAAAGGGGAAAGAGGGAGGGATGGAGGGAAGGGAAGAGGGGAAAGAGGGAGAGATGGAGGAGAGGGAAGAGCGGAAATGGGAGAGATGGAGGTGAGGGAAGAGGAGAAAGAAGAAGAGGTGGAGGAGATGGAAGAGGAGAAGAGGTAGGGAGAGGGAGGGAGGGAGAAAGAGTGAAACAGTGGAGGAAGGGAGGGAGGGAAGGAAGGAGGCCAAGGAAAGGATGGAAGAGGGGAGGGAGAAGAAAGGAGAGGGGGAAAGAGGGGGAGGAAGGAGAGGGCAGTTGGTGGTGGAGGGAGATGGAGGAAGGAGAGATAGGGGAGGGTGGAGGAGGGAAGGAGAGAGAACAGGGAAGAGGGAGGCAGAGAGAGTGCCGGTGGGTTGGGAGGGAAGAGGGAGACAGTCAGAGGTGGAGTCAGGGAAGGAGGGTAGGAAAGGAGGAGGACAACGGAGGACAGAGCGGGCACGACGGACACAGGGAGGGGGAAAGAGAGAGATTTTAATGAGGAAACCTGGTACGACAATCTCCGTGATCTGCCTCAGTCTCTCCTTACCCCGGCTCCCCCTTGTGCGTCAGACACCCCCTCACCCCTCCAGTGATAGATCCGTCTCCCCGCCCATCAGCTCCCTCCCCGTGTCACTCCCTCTCCCCCTCCACCTGTCTGTCAGTCCCTCGCTTCCCCCACCGTGCATCGGTCACTCTCTTCTCCTCCCTCTCCCCACCCCTTCTTCCCCACCCCCGTCCGTCTGTCCCTCTCCTCTCCCTCCCCTCTTCCCCCGTCCGCAAGTCCCTCTTTCCGCCGTTCACTCTCCCCTCTCCGTCAGTCCCTCTATTCCCCGACCCTTCTCCCTGTCCCTCAGTCCCCCTCTTCCCCCTCATCTGTCACTCTTCCCCCTCCCCTTGTGCGTCAGTCCTTTTCTTCCCCTCCTCCATCAGTCCCTCTGTTCTCCCCTCCCCTCTCCCCAGTTCCTTCCTCCATCAGTCCATCTCTTCCTCGTCCTTCAGCTCCTCGTCCATCCGCCCCTCTCCTCCCCCTCACCTCTCCCCAACCTACCAGTCTGTCTCTTCCTCTCCGCTCTCCCCTCTCCCCGTCAGCCCCTCTCCATATGCCCTTCTCCCTCAGTCCATC
Source organism: Mobula birostris (assembly GCF_030028105.1). NCBI lineage: Eukaryota > Metazoa > Chordata > Chondrichthyes > Myliobatiformes > Myliobatidae > Mobula > Mobula birostris. The sequence goes on from NW_027278609.1 coordinate 87,412, forward strand.
TCCATAACCCCCTCGCAGCCAGCCCCTCTCCCTCATTCCCTTTCTGTTAGTCCCCTCTCCCTCATCCCCTCACTCCCTCTCCGTCAGTCCCTCTCTCCTCTCCGTCCGCCCCCCTCCCCTCTACCCCTGTCCTTTAGTCCCCGTCCGTCGACCCCTGTCATTCCCCCCGGCCCCCGGCCCCTCTCACCGCTCGGTCCCATCAGCGCCAGCAGCTCCCCGGGACGGACAGCGCCCGCGACGTTCTGCAGGATCTTCCGCGATCCCGCCTCCGCCTCCAGACCCCGGAATCGCAGCTCCAGCCCGGGCCGCCTCCGGGCCCCCGTCCGGCCCGGCTCGGGCTGATCGACGGTGCTGAGCGGGGTGGAAGACGTAGAGCGTGAGGAGACGGGTCCCTCTGAGCCCTACCGACTGCTCCGCTCCCTCCTCTCCCCCCTCTCCCTCCTCCTCCCCCTCCTCCCCCTCCCCTTCCTTAACATCCTTCTCAAGCTCCCTCGGCCCTACCTCCCCTCCAAACCTCTTCGTTGCCCCTTCCCTCCAACTCATTACCTCACCGCACCCCGTTCCCTTCCCTCCCTCCTCTTCCCCTCTCCTTTCTTCCCTCCAATCTCCCTCCCACCACCTCCCTCTCTCCCCGCCCCTACCCCTTTTCCCTCATCCCCTCTCTCGATCTACTTCTCCCTCTCTTCCCCCCTTCCTTCTCCCTCTCTCTTCCACCTCCTCCCACCCCACCTCTTCTCTTCCTCCGTCATTCCCTCCCTCCCTCACCCCGGAACAGTTCCCCCACCCCATTGTAACGAGTCTCGGGAACATTGTAACGACTTTGGACGCGGAGATGGGGGTTGTTGGGCGGGGTGTAGTGGAGTAGACAGGGGGTGGGGGAGGGAGGGAGGGAGCGAATGGGCGCCGGAACCGAGCGGTTCCCTCGGCGGACCGCCAAAGGCGCCGGGCGTCAGCTGGACCCTCTGGAGCATCTGGGAGCACCGGGAAGGAGCTGCCGATCCCAGTCCAGAGGGGATGGAGAGAAAGAGCGAGTGGGGGGGGGGGGGGAGCCAGACAGAGAGAGACAGAGAGAGAGAGACAGAGAGACAGGGAGAGAGAAAAGAGAGACAGCGAGAGAGAGAGACAGACAGACACAGAGAGACAGAGAGAGACGGAGAGAGAGAGACAGACAGACAAAGAGAGAGACAGAGAGAGAGAGACAGAGAGACAGGGAGAGAGAAGAGAGAGACAGCGAGAGAGAGAGACAGACAAAGAGAGAGACAGAAAGAGAGAGACGGAGAGAGAGAGACAGACAGACAAAGAGAGAGACAGAGAGACAGGGAGAAAGAGAGACAGAGAGAGAGAGAGAGAGACAGAGAGACAGGGAGAGAGAAAAGAGAGACAGCGAGAGAGAGACAGACAGACAAAGAGAGAGACAGAGAGAGAGACGGAGAGAAGGAGAGAGAGACAGAGAGAGAGGGGATGCAGGAAGGCGGGAGAAAGGGGAGGGGAAGAGGAGAGACGGGGAAACCTGGGGAGGTGGGAAGGCGGGGAGGTGGAGTGAGGTTGTGATGGTAGGATGGGAAGAGAGAAGGAAGGGGGGAAGGGGGAAGAGGAGGGAGACTGTAAGAGGAGAGAAGTGGGGAAGACCGGGAGAGCGGGAGTCTGGGGAGAAGTGGGGGAGAGGGATTGAGGGAAGAGGAGAGGGTGGGGGGGGGAGGCGGGAAAGAGAGGGGGGCGAATGGGGGAGGAGAAAGGAAGGAAGAGGGAGAGACGAGAATGAGGAGAGAGGCGGCATAAAGGGAAAGGAAAGATTATGAAGGAGGGTATGAGAGAGGGGAAGGGGGAAAGGGGGGCAGATTGAGAGAGAGGTGGGGAAGAGGACAACGCGAGAGAAAGGGAAGGCAGAGAGAGGCCTGAGGATAGGATAATCACATGGCGGATTAAGCCGTGACTCCTGTCAGTTTCAGTCAGCTGGGAAGCCGGGGGGGGGGCGGATTATCCCATCAACGGGCGAGAAGCTGGTGGGAACAGACCCTGGGGGAGAGGAAGATCTCGGTTCACCTGCACTCGTCTGGCCAGGATCCCAGAACAGACACAGGCTTTCGGGGCTGCAGAGGGCGTGACTCACTTGAGCAGGCTACAACATGACGGGCGATGAACGCCACCCGCCCCGTGATCCCTTCCTTCTGCCGACGTCGAAACATGTCTCTGTCACCCCCTTCCTCCCCGATCCCCTCCTTGTCTCCACGACCCTCTCTCACGCTTACAACACCCCCCCCCCACCGTGCTTCTGGGGTGCCCGTCTGTGTTTTACACTCCCCGTCTCCGGCACCCTCTCCCTCACCCCGTCTCGACCTTCCCCCTTCTTCCCCTACACCCGTCTCCGTCCCCGTCCCCGTCTCCCTCCCCGTTTCTGTCACCCCTCCCTCCCCTACACTCTTCCCCGTCTCCGTCTCCCTCCCCTACACCCGTCTCCGTCCCCGTCTCCCTCCCCGTTTCTGTCAGCCCTCCCTCCCCTACGCCCTTCCCCGTCTCCATCTTCCCCCTTCCTCACCTACACCCCTCCCCGTCTCCGTCACCCTTTCCTTCCCCGTTTCTGTCACCCCTCCCTCCCCTACACCCTTCTCCGTCTCCATCTTCCCCCTTCCTCACCTACACCCCTCCCCGTCTCCGTCACCCTTTCCTTCCCCATTTCTGTCACCCCTCCCTCCCCGTCTCCGTCACCCTCTCCTTCCCCGTCTCTGTCACCCCTCCCTCCCCTACACCCTTCTCCGTCTCCATCTTCCCCCTTCCTCACCTACACCCCTCCCCGTCTCCGTCACCCTTTCCTTCCCCGTTTCTGTCACCTCTCCCTCCCCTACACCCCTCCCCGTCTCCGTCACCCTCTCCTTCCCCGTTTCTGTCACCCCTCCCTCCCCTACACCCGTCCCCGTCTCCGTCACCCTCTCCTTCCCCGTTTCTGTCACCCCTTCCTCCCCTACACCCGTCCCCGTCCCCGTCTCCCTCCCCTACACCCCTTCCCGTCTCCGTCACCCTCTCCTTCCCCGTTTCTGTCACCCCTTCCTCCCCTACACCCTTCCCCGTCTCCATCTTCCCCCTTCCTCCCCTACACCCGTCCCCGTCTCCGTCACCCTCTCCCTCCCCGTTTCTGTCACTCCTTCCTCCCCTACACCCGTCCCCGTCCCCGTCCCCTACACCCCTCCCCGTTTCTGTCACCCCTCCCTCCCCTACACCCGTCCCCGTCTCCGTCACCCTCTCCTTCCCCGTTTCTGTCACCCCTTCCTCCCCTATATCTCTCCCCGAATCTGTCACCCTCTCCCTCCCGGACACCCCTCCCCGTCTCCATCTCCCCCTTCCTCTCCCACATCCCTCCCCGTCTCTGTCACCCCTCCCTCGCCGCCTAACCACAGGTTCTCCGTAGACAGGCAGTAGCTGAAGTGGTTCGTCGTTCCCGGCCAGATCTTCCCGGCGCCCGCATCTCCCTCCATCTCTCGATCGCTCTGACCGGCTGGCCACTGGGCAGGGAATTGAAATCCTCTCTGCTTCACAGGCCTGGGTCAACAACACTCCCCGGAGCCACTCCTGTCACCTCCGCTCCCTCCCTCCCCCCTCTCACACTTCCTCCCCACCCCGTCCACCTTCCCTCCCCTACCCCCCTCTCTCTGCTCCTCCCCTTCTCCTTCCTTCCCCTCTCTCTACCCTCCCTCTCTCACTCCCCCTCTCCCTGCCTCGCCTTCCCCTACCCTTCTCTTCCTCCCCTTCCTCCCTCTCTCTCCTCTTCTACCGCCCCCTTTCTCCACCCCCACTCTCTCCTATCCCCCTTTTCTGTCTCTCTCCACCCCTTCATCTACCTCCTCCCTCCTTCTGTTTCTCTCTCCTTTCTCCCTCCTTTGCCCCTCTCTCCCTCCCTCTCTCTCTCTCTGTCTTCCATTTCAGTATCCACACTCCCCCTCGCTTTCTCTCTCTCTCTCTCTCTCTCTCTCTCTCTCTCTCTCAAAGATTCAAAGGTCGAATTTAATGTCAGAGAAGTGCATACAATATACATCCTGAAATGTTTTTTTTCCTTTGCAAACATCCACGAAAACAGAGGAGTGCCCCCAAAGAATGAACGATAGTTAAATGTCAGAACCCCAAAGTCTCCCCCCCCCCGAGCTCCCCTCCCTCCCACGTTTAAGCGGCTGCGAGCAACAATCCTCCGGCCCCCGCCGGCAAAAAAAAGCATCGGCACCCATCACCGAGCACTCAAGCGTGAGCAAAGCATCAATAAAGACACAGACACATGGTTGCCCCAAAGACTTCGCGTTTCACCCGGTATTCGACATACCGCAGGCTCCCTCTCTCTGGGTATCTCCGTCTTCCCAGCGAGCGGGGAGACTGAACACGCTGGTTTACGATGTTATAAAGTCCGTTACCCCGCTTTTTCTCCCCCAGCTCTGCGCCCGAAGATCGCAGAGACCTCGGGTCTTCGGGCCCACAGCGGAAGACGTTCCGGCCTCCCCGACGACACACGAGTCTCCCGCCGTGACAACGACCCTCGATCCGCCCCGTCTCCAGAGCCCCGAGATCCTCGGCTTCCAAACACGAGCCGGACTCTCCGGACGAGCCCCTGGCGTGCCAAACAACGGCCAGTTATGGAAGCAGGAGAGCGGGTCCCTTTCCCGCAAAGAACCGAAGTCAGCGTGTAACTCCGGGTCAGGGTCTTCGAAAGGACCCTGGAAGGGAAAAATAAAGGTATTAAAGATGGAAATAGAGCTGTTCCCGAAGAGGAGTCGCCGTTTAGCGCCATCGTTACTCTGCCTCCGATCTCTCCTCTCTCACCTCCCTCCCTCCTTCTCACTTCTTTTACTCTTTCCTACCCCCTTCTGTTACTCCCTCTGCTGCCTCTCTCTTTCTCTCCCTCCCTCCTCCTCACTCTCCCTCCCTCCCTTCCCCTCCACCCATGGGATCTACAGTAGGTTAAGTGTCAGGAAGACAATGTCCATCGTCTGCCGCGCTGGTTGACTCTGTGGTTAAGACAGCATCGGCCCTCATCAGTCGTGGGATTGAATTTAGGGGCTGAGAGGTAATGTTGCAGTTATATCGGACCCTGGTCAGACCCCACTGGGAGTACTGTGCTCAATTCTGGTCGCTTCACTACAGGAAGGACGTGGAAACTATAGAAAAGGTGCAGAGGAGATTTACAAGGATGTTGCCTGGATTGGGGAGCATGACTTATGAGAATAGGCTGAGTGAACTCAGCCTTTTCTCCTTGGAGCGACGGAGGATGAGAGGTGACCTGATAGAGGTGTACAAGATGATGAGAGGCATTGATCGTGTGGATAGTCAGAGGCTTTTTCCCAGGGCTGGAATGGTTGCCACAAGAAGACACAGGTTTAATGTGCTGGGGAGTAGGTACAGAGGAGATGTCAGGGGTAGGTTTTTTTACGCAGAGAGTGGTGAGTGCGTGGAATGGGCTGCCGGCGATGGTGGTGGAGGCGGATACGACAGGGTCTTTTAAGAGACCCCTGGATAGGTACATGGAGCTTAGAAAAATAGAGGGCTGTGGGTAAGCCTACGTAGATCTAAGGTAGGGACATGTTCGGCAGAACTTTATGGGCCGAAGGGCCTGTGTTGTGCTGTAGGTTTTCCATGTTTCTATCCCCCACCACACGGGCCACGCCGTCTTCGGGTCGGAGTCCCGCAATCCTGAAGTCCCGGGCCGCCAGCGTCGAGAAGAGCGACTTCGCCCCCCGCCCCACCCCTCGGCCGTTCGGCTCTTGAACCAACCCGCGTGACCCTCACCGCCACGCCAGTGACCTCTGTGAGCCGGGGGGGGCGGGGGTGGCCTTCTCTTTTGGTGCGCGGTCACAGAACGCGGAGCGTCACAGCACTGTTCGGTCCCTTGGGTGGCGGGGTTGGGGCGCGTCTCCCCCAGAGGAGATGCAGGTCGCCCCGGGCCAGGTGTAGCCCCCCAGCCCACCCCCACGATCAGGGTCAGGCGCAGCCGTGGGAGATCACAAGTCCTGGGGGCTACGCGACCACCGACGCCGGGCAGACGATCTCTGAAGAGTATCGACAATGGCTGGGGGTGGGTGGGTAGGTGGGGGGGGGGGGAGGCTCACCCCGTCTTTTAAAGACGCCGCCCAGAAGGCGACAACCACGGCCGTGGATCCTTCTCCTGCCGCCGCCTCCCCTCCCTCGGGGGTCCGAGGAGACGCGGTAAATTGGCCATCTAGCAGATTTCTGCGGATGCGCGGCGGAGAGTCATTCTAATCGCGGGCACAGCAACCACGACCACCCCCTCCCCAACCACTGAGGGCATCTGCCAAAGGCGGGTGCCCCAAAAAGGCGGGTTTTGAAGTCCTGCTCTCTGCCCAGAGGGAGGAAGCACAGCAGCTACCGACAAAAGTGGAAACTGAGTGCAGTAAAGTTGGACTTCACCTGAACGCTGAAAGGACAGAGCACACGGACTTTAACTGTGACGAAGGTAATCTCAAGACCATAGAGAAAAATACCATTAAGAAAGTCTCTGACTGCAAGTACCTCGGGTCGAGAACGATGAGTTCGGAGAAGGACATAAAGATATGGAAGGTCTATGAACGACATGCAGGAAATCTGGAGTTCGAACCTGACCAGACGGCTTAAAAAGAGGATCTTCGTAGCAGTCGTAGGGTCCATTCTCACATACGGATGCGAGACGTGGACACTCACCGAGACGACGCGAAAGTCTCCAGATGGTTGCTATACACGAATGCTCCGGGTGGCTCTTGACGTGAGCTGGCAACAGCACATGACGAACATCGAGCTCTATAACAATAGACAATAGACAGTAGGTGCAGGTGTAGGCCATTCAGCCCTTCGAGCCAGCACCACCATTCACTGTGATCATGGCTGATCATCCACAATCAGTATCCAGTTCCTGCCTTCTCCCCATATCCCTTCACTCTGCTATATTTAAGAGCTCTATCCATCTATTTCGTGAAAACATCCAGAGAATTGGTCTCCACTGTCTTCTGGGGCAGAGCATTCCATATATCCACCACTCTCTGGGTGAAAAAGTTTTTCCTCAACTCCGTTCTAAATGGCCTACCCCTAATCCTTAAACTGTGGCCTTTGGTTCTGGACTCACCCATCAGCGGGAACATGCTTCCTGCCTCCAGCCTGTCCAATCCCTTAATAATCTTATATGTTTCAATCAGATCCCCTCTCAGCCTTCTAAATTCCAGAGTATACAAGCCCAGTCGCTCCAATCTTTCAACATATGACAGTCCCACCATCCCAGAAATTAACCTTGTGAACCTACGCTGCACTCCCTCAATAGCAAGAATGTCCTTCCTCAAATTTGGAGACCAAAACTGCACACAGTACTCCAGGTGTGGTCTCACCAGGGCCCTGTACAGCTGCAGAAGGACCTCTTTGCTCTATGACGACCTACCGATGCTCACCACTAAAACCGAGGGGAGAGGACTGCAACCAGCGGGGCCACTGTCTACGCCACCCCGAGCTACCTGCCAGCCCAGTCATCATATGGGAGGATGAACCCTGGGCGCCCTCCCAAGACTATGGTCAACACGCTCCAAGAAGACAGCGGAGCGGCTAATGTAGATGAACTGACCACACTGATGAGGGAGGGGAGAAGTGGAGAGTCTGTCATCGCCCCCAGGCCTGAGTCGACGTAGTAGTATTAGTAGTTTGAAGTCGAAGTGGATACATTATCAAAGCGCGCCTGCGTTAACTCCGCCGCGGGCGGCCCCGAGAGGAGGAGGAGGTTCCGGACCTGGGTCGAGCCGCCCCGTCCCGTTACGTCCCAGAGCTACGGAGAGGCCAACAGAAGCTCCAAAGGCCCCCCACCCACCCCGGGAGGGGGAAGGATCTTCGAAGATGGGCGGGGGGCAAATGGAAAGACTGGACCAGGACAGGGGACGCTGGCGAGCTGCCGTCGGTGATTTATACGCCGGGAGGGGTGCCGGGCTTCAGGGAGAGTTACAGTAGATGGTTCCTTAAGGCTGCTATACCCCGGGGGTGGTAGTGGGGGAAAAGCTCCTATTTTTCTATTAAATGCTCCCACCGGCGTGCGCCTCAAGTAGCCTCTGACGACCAAGTCCAGCTCCCGGCCTTCACGTCTGGCTTTGCACCAAAGCCCGGCGGAACTGTTCCTACTGACAGGAGACGGGGCGCCGGCGCCTTAAAACCAGTCGCTCTGGGCAGACGGGGCCCGTCGGCCGCGGCCGGCAGCTCACGTAGGAGAGGGAAGACTCCGACCTCAATCCCCGCCGGCTGCCTCGCCGCTGTACCCACTCGTGGCGGAAGGCGCCGGGAGTAGACCCCGGGGTGGGAGTGGGGTAATCCGCAGCTGGAGTCCTCAGAGCTCAGAGCTGAGTTCAACCCTCTGACCGGCGACTCTTGCGACGCCGCCGGTGCCAGACGGTATGGGTCGGTGCCGGTCCCCGGGACCCCCTGTAAATACTGTGAAACTCCCCGGGACCCCCTGTAAATACTGACACACTCCCCGGGACCCCTGGAAATACAGACACTCTCCCCGGGATCCCCTGGAAATACAGACACTCTCCCCGGGACCCCCTGTAAGTACTGACACACTCCCCGGGACCCCCTGTAAATACAGACACATTCCCCGGGATCCCCTGTAAATACTGACACACTCCCCGGGACCCCCTGTAAATACTGACACACTCCTGGGACCCCCTGTAAATACTGACACACTCCCCGGGACCCCCTGTAAATACAGACACATTCCCCGGGATCCCCTGTAAATACTGACACACTCCCCGGGACCCCCTGTAAATACTGACACACTCCTGGGATCCCCTGTAAATACTGACACACTCCCCGGCCCCCCTGTAAATACAGACACACTCCCCAGGATCCCCTGTAAATACAGACACACTCCCCGGGACCCCTGTAAATACTGACACATTCCCTGGGACCCCCTGTAAATACTGACACACTCCCCCGGACCCCCTGTAAATACAGACACTCTCCCCGGGATCCCCTGTAAATACTGACACACTCCTCGGCATCCCCTGTAAATACTGACACACTCCCCCGGACCCCCTGTAAATACAGACACACTCCCCGGGACCCCCTGTAAATACAGACACACTCCCCGGGACCCCTGTAAATTCTTACACACTCCCCAGGACCCCCTGTAAATACAGACACACTCCCAGGGACCCCCTGTAAATACTGACACACTCTCTGTGACCCCCTGTAAATACAGACACACTCCCCAGGACCCTCTGTAAATACTCACACACTCCCCAGGACCCCTGTAAATACAGACACACTCCCCGGGACCCCCTGTAAATACAGACACCCTCCCCAGGACCCCCTGTAAATACTGACACACACCCCAGGACCCCCTGTAAATACAGACACACTCCCCGGGACCCCCTGTAAATACAGACACACTCACCGGGACCCCCTGTAAATACTGACACACTCCCCGGGATCCCCTGTAAATACTGACACACTCCCCCAGATACCCTGTAAATATGACACACTCCCCGGGACCCCCTGTAAATACAGACACACTCCCCGGGACCCCCTGTAAATAATGACACTTTCCCCGGGACCCCCTGTAAATATAGACACACTCCCCAGGACCCCCTGTAAATACAGACACACTCCCCGGGACCCCCTGTAAATACAGACACACTCCCTGGGACCCCCTGTAAATACTGACACACTCCCCCGGACCCCCGGTAAATACAGACACTATCCCCGGGATCACCTGTAAATACTGACACACTCCTCGGCATCCCCTGTAAATTCTTACACACTCCTCAGGACCCCCTGTAAATACAGACACACTCCCTGGGACCCCCTGTAAATACTGACACACTCTCTGTGACCCCCTGTAAATACAGACACACTCCCCAGGACCCTCTGTAAATACTGACACACTCCCCGGGACCCCCTGTAAATACAGACACCCTCCCCAGGACCCCCTGTAAATACTGACACACTCCCCGGGACCCCCTGTAAATACAGACACACTCCCCGGGACCCCGTGTAAATACAGACACACTCCCCGGGACCCCCTGTAAATACTGACACACTCCCCAGGATCCCCTGTAAATGCTGTCACACCCCCCGGGACACCCTGTAAGTACTGACACACTCCCCGGGATCCCCTGTAAATACAGACACACTCCCCAGGACCCCCTGTAAATACTGACACACTCCCCAGGACCCCTGTAAATATTGACACACTCCCCGGGACCTCCTGTAAGTACAGACACTCTCCCCGGGACCACCTGTAAATACTGTGAAACTCTCCGGGACCCCCTGCAAATACTGACACAATCCCCAGGACCCCTGTAAATACTGACACACTCCCCGGGATCCCCTGTAAATACTGACACACTCCCCCAGATACCCTGTAAATATGACACACTCCCCGGGACCCCCTGTAAATACAGACACACTCCCCGGGATCCCCTGTAAATACTGACACACTCCCCCAGATACCCTGTAAATACAGACACACTCCCCGGGACCCCCTGTAAATACTGACACTCTCCCCGGGACCCCCTGTAAATACAGACACACTCCCCGGGACCCCCTGTAAATACCGACACACTTCCCGGGACCCCCTGTAAATACTGACACTCTCCCCGGGACCCCCTGTAAATACAGACACACTCCCCGGGACCCCCTGTAAATACAGACACACTCCCCGGGACCCCCTGTAAATACCGACACACTCCCCGGGACCCCCTGTAAATACTGACACACTCCCCGGGACCCCCTGTAAATACTGACACACTCCCCGGGACCCCCTGTAAATACTGACACACTCCATGGGATCCTCTGTAAATACTGACACACTCCCCAGGATCCCCTGTAAATACTGACACACTCCCCGGGATCCACTGTAAATACAGACACACTCCCCGGGACCCTTTGTAAATACAGACACACTCCCCGGGACCCCCTGTAAATACAGACACACTCCCCGGGACCCCCTGTAAATACTGACACACTCCCCAGGATCCCCTGTAAATACTGACACACTCCCCGCAACCCCTGTAAATACTGACACACTCCCCGGGACCCCCTTTAAATACTGACACACTCCCCGGGACCCCCTGTAAATACTGACACACTCCCCAGGACCCCTGTAAATATTGACACACTCCCCGGGACCCCCTGTAAGTACAGACACTCTCCCCGGGACCACCTGTAAATACTGTGAAACTCTCCGGGACCCCCTGCAAATACTGACCCACTCCCCGGGACCCCTGTAAATACTGACACATTCCCTGGGACCCCCTGTAAATACTGACACATTCCCCGGGACCCCCTGTAAATACTGACACTCTCCCCGTGACCCCCTGTAAATACAGACACACTCCCCGGGACCCCCTGTAAATACAGACACACTCCCCGGGACCCCTTGTAAATACAGACACACTCCCCGGGACCCCCTGTAAATACTGACACACTCCCCGGGACCCCCTGTAAATACTGACACTCTCCCCGGGACCCCCTGTAAATACAGACACACTCCCCGGGATCCCCTGTAAATACAGACACACTCCCCGGGACCCCCTGTAAATACTTACCCAATCCCTGGGATCCCCTGTAAATACTGACACACTCCCCGGGACCCCCTGTAAATACTGACACCCTCCCTGGAACCCTCTGTAAATACTGACACACTGCCCGGGATCCCCTGTAAATACTGACACACTCCCCGGGACCCCCTGTAAACACTGACCCACTCCCCGGGACCCCTGTAAATACTGACCCACTCCCCGGGACCCCCTGTAAATACAGACACACTCCCCGGGACCCCTGTAAATACAGACACACTCCCCGGGACCCCCTGTAAATACTGACACACTCCATGGGATCCTCTGTAAATACTGACACACTCCCCAGGATCCCCTGTAAATACTGACACACTCCCCGGGATCCACTGTAAATACAGACACACTCCCCGGGACCCTTTGTAAATACAGACACACTCCCCGGGACCCCCTGTAAATACAGACACACTCCCCGGGACCCCCTGTAAATACTGACACACTCCCCAGGATCCCCTGTAAATACTGACACACTCCCCGCAACCCCTGTAAATACTGACACACTCCCCGGGACCCCCTTTAAATACTGACACACTCCCCGGGACCCCCTGTAAATACTGACACACTCCCCAGGACCCCTGTAAATATTGACACACTCCCCGGGACCCCCTGTAAGTACAGACACTCTCCCCGGGACCACCTGTAAATACTGTGAAACTCTCCGGGACCCCCTGCAAATACTGACCCACTCCCCGGGACCCCTGTAAATACTGACACATTCCCTGGGACCCCCTGTAAATACTGACACATTCCCCGGGACCCCCTGTAAATACTGACACTCTCCCCGTGACCCCCTGTAAATACAGACACACTCCCCGGGACCCCCTGTAAATACAGACACACTCCCCGGGACCCCTTGTAAATACAGACACACTCCCCGGGACCCCCTGTAAATACTGACACACTCCCCGGGACCCCCTGTAAATACTGACACTCTCCCCGGGACCCCCTGTAAATACAGACACACTCCCCGGGATCCCCTGTAAATACAGACACACTCCCCGGGACCCCCTGTAAATACTTACCCAATCCCTGGGATCCCCTGTAAATACTGACACACTCCCCGGGACCCCCTGTAAATACTGACACCCTCCCTGGAACCCTCTGTAAATACTGACACACTGCCCGGGATCCCCTGTAAATACTGACACACTCCCCGGGACCCCCTGTAAACACTGACCCACTCCCCGGGACCCCTGTAAATACTGACCCACTCCCCGGGACCCCCTGTAAATACAGACACACTCCCCGGGACCCCTGTAAATACAGACACACTCTCCCGGACCCCCTGTAAATACTGACACACTCTCCGGGATCCCCTGTAAATACAGACACACTCCCCGGGACCCACTGTAAATACTGACACACTCCCCGGGACCCCCTGTAAATACTGACACACTCCCCGGGACCCCTGTAAATACAGACACACTCCCCGGGATCCCCTGTAAATACTGACACACTCCCCAGGACCCCCTGTAAATACAGACACACTCCCTGGGATCCCCTGTAAATACTGACACACTCCCCAGGACCCCCTGTAAATACTGACACACGCCCCGGGACCCCTGTAAATACAGACACAGTCCCGAGGATCTCCTGTAAATACAGACACACTCCCCATGACCTCTGTAAATACTGACACACCCCACTGTCATATTAGCTGACACTGATAAATATCTCGAGCAAGCACCGTGCGTATTTGTTCCTGAGGCTCACAACGTCATACGCTATTGTCTGGGAGTGTGAGTGAACAAGGGCGTATTGGCAGGTCCAGTTTCACCTGCAGGAGGTTGCTGAGTCACGCACAGAGCTCTCGCCCTCTGACACACACACACCCACACACAGTCACGGATAAACAGTTTCTCTCTGATCTCCCTCTCATACTCTATTTGAACTCTCCTCTGCCTCTCTGAATCCCTCCCTCTGCCTTGAACACTGGTCTGTTACTCTGTTTCACTGTCTCTCTGACACAGTCTCACTATTCCCACTCTCTTGTCTCATGCACACCTCCCTCTACTCTCTCCCAGACACAATCTCACTGTTGTCTCCCTGTGTCTCACACACTGACCACTCTACTCTCTCCCAAATTTCTCTCGCACACTCACTCTATTTTCTGCCCGTCTCGCACACCTCTCTCCCGACTTTCTCCACACATCTCTCTCTCTCTCTCTCTCGCACACACACAGTCTCACTGTTCTCGCCCTGTGTCTCACACACATCTCTCTCTGTCTCACTATTCTATCACTGTGCCTCACACACACCTTTCTCAACCCTCTCTCCCTCACACACATCTCTCTCTCTACTCTCTCACTATCTCTCTCACAATCTCACTATTCTATCACTGTCTCACGTACAACTCTCTCTACTCTCTATCTCTCTCACACAGTCTCACTGTTCTCGCCCTGTGTGTCACATACATCTTTCTCACAGTCTCACTATACTATCACTGTGTCTCATACACAGCTCTCTCAGCTCTCTCTCACATACACACATCTCTCTCCCCCTCTCTTTCTCACAGTCTCACTATTCTAGGCACCAGTGACCCCTGTTTCCATCCAGGGGGGTCAGTGTGGACATGGTGGAGGATTACAAATACCTGGGGATACGAATTGACAATAAACTGGACTGGTCCAAGAACACTGAGGCTGTCTACAAGAAGGGTCAGAGCCGTCTCTATTTCCTGAGGAGACTGAGGTCCTTTAACATCCGCCAGACGATGCTGAGGATGTTCTACGAGTCTGTGGTGGCCAGTGCTGTCATGTTTACTGTTGTGTGCTGGGGCAGCAGGCTGAGGGTAGCAGACACCTACAGAATCAACAAACTCATTCGTAAGGCCAGTGATGTTGTGGGGATGGAACTGGACTCTCTGACGGTGGTGTCTGAAGAGAGGATGCTGTCCAAGTTGCATGCCATCTTGGACAATGTCTCCCATCCACTACATAATGTACTGGTTGGGCACAGGAGTACATTCAGCCAGAGACTCATTCCACCGGGATGCAGCACAGAGCGTCATAGGAAGTCATTCCTGCCTGTGGCCATCAAACTTTTCAACTCCTCCCTTGGAGGGTCAGACACCCTGAGCCAATAGGCTGCTCCTGGACTCATTTCCTGGCATAATTTACATATTACTATTTAATTATTTATTGGTTATTACTATTTATTTATTTATGGTGCAACTGTAACGAAAACCAATTTCCCCCGGGATCAATAAAGTATGACTATGACTGTGTCTCACACACAGCTCCTTCGACTCACTCTCTCTCTCTCTCTCACACACACACGAAACACACACACACACCCATCTCTCTCTACTCTCTCCCTATCTCTCTCTCAGTCTCACTATTCTATCACTGTGCCTCACACACCTCTCTCTCGACTGTCTCTCTCACACACACATCTCTCTCTACTCTCCCCCCTGTCTCACTATTCTCTCTGTGTCTCACGCACAGCTCTCTCGACTCTCTCCCTCTCTCACAGACACAGAGTCACTACTCTCTCCCTGTGTCTCACACCCACCTCTCCCTCTCCCTCTCACACACACACACACACATACATGACAGTCACTGGACACTCTGCTCCCCGTCTCTGGGGGCCGTGCCCACTCTCCCACCCTTCCCGGGTGCCTCTCCGACCGGTGAGCCTGCCAGATGCGGACTCACCCCCAAACTCAAGGCCACGTTCGAAGCTCACTCGCTGTCAAAGTACGTGCAACCTCGAGATTCATCCGCCGTGAAACAAAGTTGCCCAGGAGAAACCCATTGAAGAAAGACTGCAGGCATGGGATGTGCAGGGGGTGGGGGGGGGAGATGAAAATAAAAAACCAAATCGCAGGATCAACCAGTGCAAGGGAACAGCTCCCTGAACGAGAGCTGGGTCTGCCGACACAGACCGCAGCCTCGGGGCAGCGCGGAGCCGAGTGACCACTGCGGGGAACCGCGCCTCACCGTCGCCCCAGATCTCCCACCCTCTGCCTTTTCAATCTGGGCCCGGATCTCAACCCGTCCCAACACAGGGCCGCCTCTTGCCCTTGGAGTTCGGCGTCCTGTGCAGTGGGCGCAACGAGGGGCTTCATTGCAACCGCATCAGCCAGCCGCAACGTTCATAGGAAAAGCGGGAGATGGAGTAGAGGGAGACAGAGTAGGAGGGCTTTGGCTCAACGGGGCGAGGCGAGGTAGGATGCCCGAGTAGAATACAGACGGGAGGTAAGTGTGTGAGGCCGGTGTTCTGTGCTCGGTGTCGGATGTGGGAGATCCTGGAGACTCCCAGCCTCCCGGATGGCCATATCTGCGCCAGCTGCGTCCAAGTGCAGCTTCTTAGGGACTGTGTTAGGGAACTGGAAATGCAGCTCGATGACCTTTGTCTGGTTAGGGAGAGTGAGGAGGTGATAGATAGGAGCTATAGGCAGGTAGTCACACCGGGGACTCGGGAGACTGGTAAGTGGATAACAGTCGGGAGAGGGAAGGGGAAGAGTCAAGTACTAGGGAGTACTCCTGTGGCTGTCCCTCTTAACAATAAGTACTCCTGTTTGAGAACTGTTGGGGGACATGGCCTACCTGGGGGAAGCAAGAGTGGCCGTGCCTCTGGCACAGAGTCTGGCCCTGTGGCTCAGAAGGGTAGGGAAAGCAAGAGGATGGCAGTAGTGATAGGGGCCTCTATAGTTAGGGGGGTCAGGCAGGCGATTCTGTGGACGCAGGAAAGAAACACAGATGGTGGTTTGCCTCCCAGGTGCCAGGGTCTGGGATGTTTCTGATCACGTGCACGATATCCTGAAGTGGAAAGCTGAACAGACAGAGGTCGTGGTACATATTGGTGCCAACGTCATAAGTAGGAAAAGGGAGGAGGTGCTGAAAACAGACTACAGGGAGTTTGGAAGGAAGTTGAGCAGCAGGACCTCAAAGATAGTAATCTCGGGATTACAGCCTGTGCCACGTGACAGTGAGTACAGGAATAGAGTGAGGTGGAGGATAAATGCGTGGCTGAGGGATTGGAGCAGGGGGCAGGGATTCAGATATCTGCCTCTTTTAGGGCAGGTGTGACCTGTACAAAAAGGACGGGTTGCACTTGAATCCCAGGGGGACCAATATCCGGGCAGGAAGGTTTGCTAGGCTACTGTGGAGAGTTTAAACTAGAATTGCTAGGGGATGGGAACCGAACTGAAGTGACGGAGGAAAGGGAGGTTGGATGACAAATAGAGAAAGCCTGTAGACAGTGCGAGAGGGAGGATAGGCAGGTGATTGGGAAGAGACACGCTCAGAGTGAGGGTTTGAGATGTGTCTATTTTAATCCAAGGAGTATTATGAACAAAGTGGATGAGTTTAGGACATGGATCAGTACTTGGAGCTCTGATGTTCTGGCCATTACAGAGACTTGGATGGTTCAGGGTCAGGAATGGTCACTTAGAGCGCTAGGCTTCAGATGTTTCAGAAAGGACAGGGAGGGAGGCCAAAGAGGTGGGGCGTGGTACTGCTGATCAGAGATAGTGTAAAAGAAGGAAGTCATGGAGGGATTGTCTACTGAGTCCCTGTGGGTGGAAGTTAGGAACAGGAAGGGGTTAATTATTCTACTGGGTGTTTTTTATAGACATCCAATAGTAACAGGGACATCGAGGAGCAGATGGGGAGACAGATTCTGGAAAGGTGTAATAATAACAGGGTTGTCGTGGTGGGAGATTTTAATTTCACAAATATCAATTGGCATGTCCCTAAAGTGAGGGGTTTAGATGGGGTGGAGTTTGTTAGGTGAGCTCAAGAAGCCCGTGACGGGGATTAAGAAACCAGCAGAAATAGAAACCACTTTGGAGTCCAGTATTGCTATAAACTAATAATATTTATTAGTAACTACGCAATACAGTAATATAAATGTAAATAAATCAAACAGGTTAGCAATGATTATATATAAAAGTAAGTGTGGAATATTTGTGTATGAAAACCAAGCTTCTTTAAGTCTAGGGGTAAAAAGATACAGTCTTACGATGTTGAGTAAAGTTCAGTTCAGTTCAGTTCATGGTATTTAGTTGAGTAGTGATGGAGAGAGAGAGAGAGGGAGAGAGTGAGTTGAGTCTTCAGGTGAGTTGATACTGTCGATCTTCTCGTCGTCGTCCGAAATCCTTTACAAGTCACCGACCGTGACTTTAACCAGGGGGACCGGTCTTCTGTGGTGGAGCTATCACCCAGGCGAGGGTGGACACATAGACAACTCCCCACCAGTCAACCCCTTCTCCTGAAACTGGAATAGCAACTTGGATCAATCAGCGTGATCGATCCTCCAAAACCCACTTTCTCTGCGGGCACAGCAATGCTCATTCAGTGTCCAGATCATGTGCCTGAGGTCTGTATCATCTGACTTCCTATTTATTTCACCAGGCTGAGCATCGCCTGTCATTCAAGAGTCCCTCCTTCCTTTGTCTGTAAAGGAACACAAGCAGGCAACAGGTCCTTGGAAGTAACATCAATAACCCGCTGAAAATCATAACATCGAGTGTCCATTAATTAACCCTGCCTTTGGTCACCATAGCAACCTTCGAGCTGCTCGGTGCTGTCTCCAACTCCAAACTCAGTAAAAATCCAAAGTTACTTCCAATGCCTTAAACCGTCAGTCCAACTGTTAATCTTCATCTCTCTCTCTCTGTTTTCAAAAGCAACATATCGGTGGTAAATACCTCTGTCTCTCTCTCTCCTTTCCAAACAAACCATCAATGATAAATGTCTCTCTCCATACAGTTAATAGGGGCACTCCTGGATCCCCTCACAGGGGCGTTCAAGGTTTCTTGACACAATATGTAGATATGCCTACAAGAGGAGAGGCTGTACTTGATCTGGTATTGGGAAATTAACCTGGTCAGGTGTCAGATCTCTCAGTGGGAGAGCATTTTGGAGATAGTGATCACAATTCTATCTCCTTTTCCATAGCATTGGAGAGGGATAGGAACAGACAAGTTAGGGAAACGTTTAATTGAGGTAAGGGGAAATATGAGGCTATCAGGCAGGAACTTCGAAGCATAAATTGGAAACACAGATGTTCTCAGGGAAATGTACAGAAGAAATGTGGCAAATGTTCAGGGGATATTTGTGTGGTTTTCTGCATAGGTGCATTCCAATGAGATGTTAGGGTACATGAACCGTGGTGTGCAAAGGCTGTTGTAAATCTAGTCAAGAAGAAAAGAAGAGCATACGAAAGGTTCAGAAAGCTAGGTAATGATAGAGATCTAGAAAATTATAAGAGTAGCAGGAAGGAGCTCAAGAAAGAAATCAGGAGAGCCATTCTACAAGTATGTGGAATGCATTATACAAGACATTATACAAGAGGATAAGACCTGAGAGACCTGAGAGAATAGAACCACTCAAGTGTGACAGTGGAAAAGTGTGTCTGGAACCGGAGGAGATAGCAGAGGTACTTAATGAGTACTTTGCTTCAGTATTCACTATGGAAAAGGATCTTGGCAATTGTAGGGATGACTTACAGCAGACTGAAAAGCTTGAGCATGTAGATATTAAGAAAGAGGATGTGCTGGAGCTTTTGGAAAGCATCAAGTTGGATAAGTCACCGGGACTGGACGGGATGTACCCCCAGGCTACTGTGGGAGGCGAGGGAGGAGATTGCTGAGCCTCTGGAGATGATCTTTGCATCATCAATAAGGATGGGAGAGGTTCTGGAGAATTGGAGGGTTGCAGATGTTGTTCCTTTACTCAAGAAAGGGAGTAGGGATAGCCCAGGAAATTATAGACCAGTGAGTCTTACTTCAGTGGTTGATAAGTTGATGGAGAAGATCCTGAGAGGCAGGATTTATGAACATTTGGAGAGGTATAATATGATTAGGAATAGTCAGCACGGCTTTGTTAAAGGCAGATTGTGCCTTTGTCAAAGGCTGATTGAATTTTTTGAGGATGTGACTAAACACACTGATGAAGGTACAGCCGTAGATGCAGTGTATATGGATTTCAGCACAGCACTTGATAAGATACCCTATACAAGGCTTATTGAGAAAGTAAGGAGGCATGGGATCCAAGGGGACATTGCTTTGTGGATCCAGAACTGGCTTGCCTACAGAAGGAAAAGAGTGGTTTGTAGGTGGCTCATATTCTGCATGGAAGTTGGTGACCAGTGGTGTGCCTCAGGGATCTGTTCTGGGACCCCTTCTCTTCATGATTTTTATAAATGACCTGGATGAGGAAGTGGAGGGATGGGTTAGTAAATTTGCTGATGACACAAAGGTTGGTGGTGTTGTGGACAGTGTGGAGGGCTGTCAGAGGTTACAACGGGACATTGATAGGATGCAGAACTGGGCTGAGAAGTGGCAGATGCAGTTCAACCCAGGTAAGTGTGAGGTGGTTCATTTTGATAGGTCAAATATGATGGCAGAATACAGCATTAATGGGAAGACTCTTGGCAGTGTGGAGGATCAGAGGGATCCTGGGGTCCGAGTCCATAGGCCACTCAAGGCAGCTGCGCAGGTTGACTCTGTGGTTCAGAAACCATACGTGCATCGGCCTTCAACAACCGTGATTGAGTTTAAGAGCCGAGGAGTAATGTTGCAGCTATATCAGACCCCACTTGGAGTTCTGTGCTCAGTTCTGGTCGCCTCACTACAGGAAGAACGTGGAAACCATAGAAAGGGTGCAGAGGAGATTTACAAGGACGTTGCCTGGATTGGGGAGCATGCCTTATGAGAATAGGTTGAGTGAACTCGGACTTTTCTCCTTGGAGCGACGGAGGATGAGAGGTGACCTGATAGAGGTGTAGAAGATGATGAGAGGCATTGATCGTGTGGATAGTCAGAGGCTTTTTCCCAGGGCAGAAATGACTAGCACGAGAGGACACAGTTTTAAGGTGCTTGGGAGTAGGTACAGAGGAGATGCAAGGGGTATGTTTTTCACGCAGAGAGTGGTGAGTGCGTGGAATGGGCTGCCGGTGACGGTGGTGGAGGCTCATACGATAGGGTCTTTTAAGAGACTCCTGGATAGGTACATGGAGCTTAGAAAAATAGAGATCTTGGGTAGTTTCTAAGGTAAGGACATGTTCCTCACAGCTTTGTGGGCCAAAGGGCCTGTATTGTGCTGTAGGTTTTCTATGTTTCAATGAAGACAAAACTTGAAAAATATTGTTCCCATTGTAAGTGTTCCACGCAAAGTGGACGAACCAGTCCTCACAGAGGGATCAGAGGGGGAGGGAGTGAGCAATTTCAACTTCCTGGGTGTCAACATCTCTGAGGATCTAACCTGGTCCCAACACATTGGGGGAGAGAGGGGTAATGCACAGGATCGAAATAGGGTGTGGCAAGTTGTAAAATTAGTCAGCTCCATCACGGGTCCCGGCCTCCGCGGGGTCCAGGACATCGTCAGGGAGCGGTGTCTCAGACAGGACCCCCACCACCCAGGACGTGCCCTCTTCTCACTGTTACCATCGGGAAGGAGGTACAGGAGCCTGAAGGCACATACTCAGCGATTCAGGAACAGCTTCTTCCCCTCTGCCGTCCCATTCCTGAATGGATATTGAACCCTTGGACAGGACCTCAGGAATTTTTTATTTGCTTTTCCCCCGCACTGTTTATCTTAACAGTAGACATAAACGTAACTCTTGTTACTTTACCTGTGTCAGTTTACCGCGGCCGTAAAGCTCACGCATCTCCCGACCCAGGCTGGCGACACTGAACCCCAGCTCTGACTCCAGGTGCCTTGCGAGACCGGGGGGGGCCGCGCCGTCTGGCTCCAGAGCAGACCGGTTGAAGGGGAAAATACGGTGCCCTGGGACCTCGGGCCTGCCCGCTGGGGGACCATGGGGAGACGGCATGGCCTGGATGGGGAGAGGTGGGGGTGATCTCCTCTGCCCTCAGAGGCGGAGCCTCCTGCAAACCCTCCCGGGGTTGGTGGGGGGGCTCGCCCCTGACCTACTGGGGGGGGGGGGAGGCCTGACACCCTCCGCAGCTTCTTCCGCCCCCCCCCACTCCGCCGAGCGTTCGGGAGCGTGACGCGACCCCCAGAGTAGGGCACCTCTAACAGCGGAGGCCGGCCGGAGGGTTGGGTGACAAGCCCCTGTGATGGGAGTCACCCCGCGGGAGATTGGAGTTCACCGCGGGACGGGGCGCGGATCAGTTGCCGACGGGGGTGGCGAGTCACCCGGACAAGTGCCGCACTTTGGGAGGTCAGTTGTAAAGGAGGCAGGAACGTACATGGCAAATGGTAGGGCATTGAAGAATGCTGTAGGACAGAGGGATCTAGGAATAATGGTGCATAGTTCCCTGAAGGTGGAATCTCATGTGGATAGGGTGGTGAAGGAAGCTTTTGGTATGCTGGCATTTACAAATCAGAGCATTGAGTATAGGAGTTGGGATGTAATGTTGAAATTGTACAAGGCATCGGTGAGGCCAAATTCGGAGTATTGTGTACAGTTTTGGTCACCGAATGATAGGAAAGATGTCAACAAAATTGAGAGAATACAGAGAAGATTTACAAGAATGTCACCTGGGTTTCATCTCCTAAGTTACAGAGAAAGGTTGAACAAGTTGGGTCTTTATTCTTTGAAGCGTAGAAGGTTGAGGAGAGACTTGATAGAGGTGTTTAAAATTATGAGGGGGATAGACAGAGTTGACGTGGATAGGCTTTTTCCATTGAGAGTGGGGGAGATTCAAACAAGAGGACATGAGTTGAGAGTTAAAGGGCAAAAGTTTAGGGGTAACATGAGGGGGAACTTCTTTACTCAGAGAGTGGTAGCTGTGTGGAACGAGCTTCCAGCAGAAGTGGTTGAGGCAGGCTTGATGTTGATGTTTGAAGTTAAATTGGATAGATATATGGACAGGAAAGGAATGGAGGGTTATGGGCTGAGTGCAGGTCGGTGGGACGAGGTGAGAGTAAGAGTTCGACACGGACTAGAAGGGCCGAGATGGCCTGTTTCCATGCTGTAATTGTTGTACGGTTATAAGGAACGTCGAGGTGTGGAGGGACTTCGGGGGGGGGGGGGGTCCCTGACAGCATCTGCGCGGTACTGCAGGCTCGCCTTCACCAGCAGGGTAGTCGCGTTGTGGCCATCCGAAACTCTTGTCGGGCCACGCCTGGGGTACCATGTGTCTACTTCTGGCGTCTGGTTACGGTTCGGACGCGGGGGGAGTCGGAGAGGGCGTGAGCGACGAGGAGAGGCCGGGCAGGCTCGGGTTGCTTCTTCCGGAGCAGCGGACGGGAGACTGGGTAGAGGCGCGTAAAACCAGAGGTTTGTGAGAGACAGGTGTGGATGATCTTTCTCCCCCCCCCACCCTCGGGTGGAAATGTCCACAGGGCAGAGGTTTAACGTGAGACAGGAACGGCTCAAAGGAGGTGTGTGTGGGGCGAGAATTTGTCTTTTAAAAATAAGGCTGGGAGTGAGCGTGGAACGTGCTGCCGGGGGTGGTGGTGCAGGCAGGGACGACCGAGGGGTTCGGGATGCATGGAGAACGGAGGGACACGGGCATGGGGAAGGCCAGGGGGGAGGGGATCAGATATCGTTCGCTGAAGAGGTACATTTCCTCCATCCCCACCCTCCTGACCTTTCCCCCGTTGGCCGGCGGCCCACGTCGGCAAAGAATTGCTCAAAGACGGGTGTAAACTCAACCGCGAAATTTATTTTATTATCCGGACATGGTTAAGATTTACACAGACCTTTAACGCTCCTTTGTAAAACAAATGTCATGGGAGTTCGTCAACTGTGTCTGCACACAGAGAAAAAAAGATTAAAAAGCGTAGGTACGCCGTACAGATCTCCCCGCGAGAGGGACCGAGGCACTGGTTAGTGTAGAGATCAGACCCTGAGAGACACCGGTCAGTGTACAGATCTCCCCCTGAGAGAGAGGGACTGAGAGACACCGGTCAGTGTACAGATCTCCCCCTGAGAGAGAGGGACTGAGAGACACCGGTCAGTGTACAGATCTCCCCCTGAGAGAGAGGGACTGAGAGACACCGGTCAGTGTACAGATCTCCCCCTGAGAGAGAGAGGGACTGAGAGACACTGGTCAGTGTACAGATCTCCCCCTGAGAGAGAGGGACTGAGAGACACCGGTCAGTGTACAGATCTCCCCCTGAGAGAGAGGGACTGAGAGACACTGGTCAGTTTACCGATCTCCCCCTGAGAGAGAGGGACTGAGACACTGGTCAGTGTACAGATATCCTCCTGTGAGAGAGGGACTGAGAGACACTGGTCAGTGTACAGATCTCCCCCTGGGAAAGAGGGACTGAGAGACACCGGTCAGTGTACAGATCTCCCCCTGGGAGAGAGAGGGACTGAGAGACACCAGTCAGTGTACAGATCTCCCCCTGAGAGAGAGGGACTGAGAGACACCGGTCAGTGTACAGATCTCCCCCTGAGAGAGAGGGACTGAGAGACACTGGTCAGTGTACAGATCTCCGTCTGAGAGAGAGGGACTGAGAGACACCGGTCAGTGTACAGATCTCCGTCTGAGAGAGAGGGACTGAGAGACACTGGTCAGTGTACAGATCTCCGTCTGAGAGAGAGGGACTGAGAGACACTGGTCAGTGTACAGATCTCCGTCTGAGAGAGACCGAACAGACATCCAGCAGACGACACAATCCCTCTCTGTTTCTCTCTCACACACACACACTCACGCTCACTCCCTCCCTTTCACACTCCCCTTCCCATTAACGCGAGGCCCACGAAGAGAAGGGTAGTGTCCCCGTCGGTCCCTGCCTGAGCGGGCATCTCTCCCGTCACCCGTCTCCGTCTCCCCGCCCCGCCGGCCCCCCTACTTGAGGTCCATGAACCGGATGTCCATGATGAGGCAGATGTTGCGGGGCAGCGGCCGGGGGGCGGGCGACAGCACGGTGAAGACCTGGTTCTCGGTGTCCACGGCAGTGACCACCACAAAGCCGGCCAGGCTGGCCTCCAGTAGCTGGGGGCCGGGCCGGTCGGCCGAGCTCAGGCTGAGGAGGTGGTGGGCCAGGTCCCGGCCGGGCACCACGGGCACCAGCTTCAGCTGGGCGTCCTCCTGCCGCATGCCCAGCGGCAGGCAGGAGTCGGGCACGCTGGGGGCGCCCACCCGGAAGATCTGCACCTCGGAGAAGGCCACGTCAAAGGCGTGGGGGAAGAGCCCCGAGCCGCGCAGACCGTAGAAGTACTCGCGCACCTTCTGGTCGCGCCGCTCCCGCCGGAAGTCCTTGGAGCGGCCGACGGCGCCGCCCGACTTGGGCAGCAGGGCAGTGCGCACGAAGTGAGGCAGGTCCCGCTTCAGCTCGTTGTACAGCCGCTCCTGGTCCAGCACCAGGGCCACGTCCACCTCGAAGGCCGAGGCAGCGTGCACCAGCGCCTGGTAGCCCGAGCCACGGACCCAGCCACACGTGTTGATCACGCAGCCCCCCACCGCCGCCCGGCGGTTCAGCTCACACCGCTGGTTAAAGGCCTCGGCCAGGCGGGAGGTGATCTGTGTGGAGGGGGGAGAGAGGGACAAGGGGGAGAGCGGAGGGGTGAGGGGGGAGAGAGGGGACGGGGAGGGGGAGAGATGGGACAAAGAGGGGGAGGGGCAGAGGGGGAAAGGGGAGGGGGAGAAGATGGGAAGGGGGAGAGAGAGAGAGAGGAAGGGGGAGAGGGGGGAGAGAGGGAGGGGGAGAGAGGGAGGGGGGGAGAGAGGGGGGGAGAGGGGGAGAGAGGGGGGGGAGAGAGGGGGGGAGAGAGAGGGGGAGAGAGAGGGGGAGAGAGAGGGGGAGAGAGAGGGGGAGAGAGAGGGGGAGAGAGAGAGGGGGAGAGAGAGGGGGAGAGAGAGGGGGAGAGAGAGAGGGAGAGAGAGAGGGAGAGAGAGGGAGAGAGAGAGGGGGAGAGAGGGAGGGAGAAAGAGGGAGGGAGAAAGAGGGAGGGAGAGAGAGGGAGAAAGAGAGGGAGAGAAGTATTAATAATTGATATTCCTGTATTCAGCACTTCCTCTTCATTTCTGTAACCCTCTGCCCCACTCCTGATGACCCTCACCCTGTCACAAGCCCCTGTCCCTCCCCTCACCCGGTGGTCTTAGTCACGGCCCCAGACTGAGCGGCCGGCAGGTGGGCTCAGCAGTTTGGGACAGAGTGGACAACGTGCAGGAGAGGCGGCCGAAAGCCCAGCAGAGAGAATCATGGAAAAAGGTTTGAAAGTTGTTAGCTTCAGGCAGCACGGAGACCAAAGTGCAAAGCCAAAGGTGCTGAGACGCGGACTGTCGGTGTTATATCTGAATGCACGCAGCACATGGAATAAGGTCAATAGCCTTGTGCTGCAGTTCAGAGATTGGCAGGTATGACGTTGTGAGTCCTGGCTGGAAGAAGAGGATAGTTTTGGGAGCTTGCCACGCAAGGACAGACTGTTTCGAAAAGTCAGGCAGGACGGCAGGGGGGAGAGTGGTAAAACACTAAATAATCTGCAGATGCTGGGGTCAAAGCAACACTCACAACACGCTGGAGGAACTTAGCAGGTCAGGCAGCATCCGGGAAACTGATCAGTCGACGTTTCGGGCTGGAAACCTGTGGAGGGAAGGGGCAGAGGCCCTATAAAGGAGGTGAGAAGGAGAAGGCTGGTAGGTGGGGGATGAGGAGGTTCCGCTGGTAAAGGATGAAATCAAATCCTCAGGAAGAGGCGACACAGGATCGGAAGGCGTTGAATTAAGAAATTCAAATTCGGTAGAGTTCAGAAACTGCAAGAGTGCGAGGTGGGAGTTTGACAGAGGCCTCCCGACAGCAGCCAGCCTGTGGGCCACCGACTACGATGGGAGGTGGGAAACACACGCCAGAAGGGCAAAGTTACAACACTCATGGGGGGGGTGGGGGGGCTTCGATATGCAGGTAGGTTGGGGAAAAACCAGTGCTGGATGCCAGGAGACGGGATTTGGAAAAAGCCTACGGATCAGCTTTGTTTTGAGCGGCTCGCGGTTGAGCCCAGCAGGTGACTGGGCATCGTGTAAGGAGCCGGATTTGATTGGGGAGCTTAAGGCTGAGGAACCCTTAGGAGTCAGTGACCGTAACACGATGAAATTCACCCTGAAGAGCCCACTCGGTGACCGGGTGCTGTGTAACGAGCCGGATTTGTTGATCAACAAACTCATTTGTAAGGCCAGTGATGTTGTGGGGATGGAACCGGACTCTCTCACGGTGGTGTGAAAAGACGATGCTGTCTAAGTTGCATGTCATCTTGGTCAATGTCTCCCATCCACTACATAATGTACTGGTTGGGCACAGGAGTACATTCAGCCCGGGACTCATTCCACCGAGATGCAGCACAGAGCGTCATAGGAAGTCATTCCTGCCTGTGGCCATCAAACTTTACAACTCCTCCCTTGGAGGGTCAGACACCCTGAGCCAATAGGCTGGTCCTGGACTTATTTCCTGGCATAATTTACATATTACTATTTCACTATTTATGGTTTTCTTACTATTTATCATTTATAGTGCAACTGTAACGAAAACCAATTTCCCCCGGGATCAATAAAGTATGACTATGACTTGATTCGGGAGCTTAAGGTTGAGGAACCAAGGATAGATCTGGTCCTAGGGTTGAGGTCCTGAACTGGAGGAAGGCCAAATTTGAAGAAATGAGAAAGGATCCAAAAAGCGTGGACTGGGACAGGTTGTTCTCTGGCAAAGATGTGATTGGTAGGTGGGAAGCCTTCAAAGGGGAAATTTTGAGAGTGCAGAGTTTGTATGTTCCTGTCAGGATTAAAGGCAAATTGAATAGGAATAAGGAACCTTGGTTCTCAAGGAATATTGCAACTCTGATAAAGAAGATGGAGTTGTATGAAATGTATAGGAAACAAAGGGTAAATCAGGTGCTTGAGGAGTATAAGAAGTGCAAGAAAATACTTAAGAAAGAAATCAGGAGGACTAAAAGAAGACATGAGGTTGCCTTGGCAGTCAAAGTGAAGGATAATCCAAAGAGCTTTTACAAGTATATTAAGAGCAAAAGGATTGTAAGGGATAAAATTGGTCCTCTTGAAGATCAGAGTGGTCGGCTATGTGCGGAACCAGAGGAAATGGGGGAGATCTTAAATAGGTTTTTTGCGTCTGTATTTACTAAGGAAACTGGCATGAAGTCTATGGAATTAAGGGAAACAAGTAGTGAGATCATGGAAACTGTACAGATTGAAAAGGAGGTGGTGCTTGCTGTCTTGAGGAAAATTAAAGTGGATAAATCCCCGGGACCTGACAGAGTGTTCCCTCGGACCTGGAAGGAGACTAGTGTTGAAATTGCAGGGGCCCTGGCAGAAATATTTAAAAGGTCGCTGTCTACAGGTGAGGTGCTGGAGGATTGGAGAGTGGCTCATGTTGTTCCGTTGTTTAAAAAAGGATCGAAAAGTAATCCGGGAAATTATAGGCCGGTGAGTTTAACGTCAGTAGTAGGTAAGTTATTGGAGGGAGTACTAAGAGACAGAATCTACAAGCATTTGGATAGACAGGGACTTATTAGGGAGAGTCAACAGGGCTTTGTGCGTGGTAAGTCATGTTTGACCAATCTGTTGGAGTTTTTCGAGGAGGTTACCAGGAAAGTGGATGAAGGGAAGGCAGTGGATATTGTCTACATGGACTTCAGTAAGGCCTTTGACAAGGTCCCGCATGGGAGGTTAGTTAGGAAAATTCAGTCACTAGGTATACATGGAGAGGTGGTAAATTGGATTAGACATTGGCTCGATGGAAGAAGCCAGAGAGTGGTGGTAGAGAATTGCTTCTCTGAGTGGAGGCCTGTGACTAGTGGTGTGCCACAGGGATCAGTGCTGGGTCCATTGTTATTTGTCATCTATATCAATGATCTGGATGATAATGTGGTAAATTGGATCAGCAAGTTTGCTGATGATACAAAGACTGGAGGTGTAATAGACAGTGAGGAAGGTTTTCAGAGCCTGCAGAGGGACTTGGACCAGCTGGAAAAATGGGCTGAAAAATGGCAGATGGAGTTTAATACAGACAAGTGTTGCACGTTGGAAGGACAAACCAAGGTAGAACATACAGGGTTAATGGTAAGGCACTGAGGAGTGCAGTGGAACAGAGGGATCTGGGAATACAGATACAAAATTCCCTAAAAGTGGTGTCACAGGTAGATAGGGTCGTAAAGAGAGCTTTTGGTACATTGGCCTTTATTAATCAAAGTATTGAGTATTGAGTATAAGAGCTGGAATGTTATGATGAGGTTGTATATAAGGCATTGGTGAGGCCGAATCTGGAGTACTGTGTTCAGTTTTGGTCATCAAATTACAGGAAAGATATAAATAAGGTAGTGCAGTGGATGTGATCTATATGGATTTTAGTAAGGCATTTGTCAAGGTTCCACACGGTAGGCTTATTCAGAAAGTCAGAAGGCATGGGATCCAGGGAAGTTTGGCCAGGTGGATTCAAATTGGCTTGCCTGCAGAAGGCAGAGGGTGGTGGTGGAGGGAGTATATTCAGATTGGAGGATTGTGACTAGTGGTGTCCCACAAGGATCTGTTCTGGGACCTCTACTTCTTGTGATTTTTATTAACGACCTGGATGTGGGGGTGGAAGGGTGGGTTGGCAAGTTTGCAGACGACACAAAGGTTGGTGGTGTTGTAGATAGTGTAGAGGATTGTCAAAGATTGCAGAGAGACATTGATAGGATGCAGAAGTGGGCTGAGGAAGTGGCAGATGGAGTTCAACCCGGAGAAGTGTGAGGTGGTACAATTTGGAAGGACAAACTCCAAGGCAGAGTACAAAGTAAATGGCAGGATACTTGGTAGTGTGGAGGAGCAGAGGGATCTCGGGGTACATGTCCACAGATCCCTGAAAGTTGCCTCACAGGTGGATATGGTAGTTAAGAAAGCTTATGGGGTGTTAGCTTTCATAAGTCGAGGGATAGAGTTTAAGAGTCACGATGTAATGATGCAGCTCTATAAAACTCTGGTTAGGCCACACTTGGAGTACTGTGTCCAGTTCTGGGTCACCTCACTATAGGAAGGATGTGGAAGCATTGGAAAGGGTACGGAAGAGATTTACCAGGATGCTGCTGGTTAGAGAGTATGCATTATGATCAGAGATTAAGGGAGCTAGGGCTTTACTCTTTGGAGAGAAAGAGGATGAGAGGAGACATGATAGAGGTGTACAAGATAATAAGAGGAATAGATAGAGTGGATAGCCAGCGCCTCGTCCCCAGGGCACCACTGCTCAATACAAGAGGACATGGCTTTAAGGTAAGGGGTGGGAAGTTCAAGGGGGATATTAGAGGAAGGTTTTTCACTCAGAGAGTGGTTGGTGCGTGGAATGCACTGCCTGAGTCAGTGGTGGAGGCAGATACACTAGTGAAGTTTAAGAGACTACTAGACAGGTATATGGAGGAATCTAAGGTGGGGGCTTATATGGGAGGCAGGGTTTGAGGGTCGGCACAACATTGTGGGCCGAAGGGCCTGTATTGTGCTGTACTATTCTATGTTCTATGTTCTATGAAAGAGTGCAGAGAAGGTTTACAAGGATGTTGCTGGGACTTGAGAAACTCAGTTACAGAGAAAGGTTGAATAGGTTAGGACTTTATTCCCTAGAGCGTAGAAGAATGAGGGGAGATTTGATAGAGGTATATAAAGTTATGATGGGTATAGATAGAGTGAATGCAAGCAGGCTTTTTCCACTGAGGCATGGGGAGAAAAAAACCAGAGGACATGGGTTAAGTGTGAGGGGGGGAAAGTTTAAAGGGAACATTGGGGGGGGCTTCTTCACACAGAGAGTGGTGGGAGTATGGAATGAGCTACCAGACGGGGTGGTAATTGTGGGTTCTTTTTCAACATTTAAGAATAAATTGGACAGATACATGGATGGGAGGTGTATAGAGGGATATGGTCCGTGTGCAGGGTCAGTGGGACTAGGCAGAAAATGGTTCGGCACAGCTAAGAAGGGCCAAAAGGCCTGTTTCTGTGCTGTAGTTTTTCTATGGTTCCTAACCCTCAGGAGGCAGTGATCATAACATGATGAAATTCACCCGCAGTTTGAGAAGGAGACGCTAAAGTAAAACTAAACTGCTCGGTGAATATCAGACAGGACAAGCCCCAGCCTTCAAGAGTTTACTTCAAGAATGAGAGCAGCGCCCGCCCCAGCCCTGGCTCACCCTGTTGTACAGTTTGATGTTGGTGCCGGGGGTCGTCGAGCCGAAGTGGTACACCAGGGGCGCCCGCACGCAGAAGCCCTCCTCCACGTCGGCCGGCCGCTCCACGTACAGGGCGCCCACCGTGCCGGGGACGGAGACCGAGCCCTGGCCCACGTCCAGGTCCACCAGCGTGGGCCGGCGGCCCAGCCTGACGGCGTAGTTGAGCAGCAGACGGCAGAGGGTGGTCTTGCCCACGTCAGAGGGCCCCACCACGATGACGCGGGGCCCGCGCTCACCCTCCCGTTCGGCCTGCCGCCGCATCTGCTCCAGGGCGGCGTGGCAGTTGAGGTAGAGGAGCATGGGGGTGTCGCGGGAGACATAGGCCACCTCGGGCCGGCCCCGCAGCTGCACGCAGCAGCCGTGCCAGGTGAAGACGGCGCTCTTGGAGCCCCCCGCGAAGGTGTAGGGCCGGTGTCGCGTCAGCTCGGTGCCGAACACCTCCGCCAGGCCCGACACCAGCTCCAGCTCCACCGTCTCACCCGGCTCCACCTCGAACCGCAGCTCCGTCTCCTTCTCCAGCTCGTACCGGGAGACGGGCCGCGGGTCCTGGGCCTCCTCTGCCATCCCGGCTGCTGCTGGGGACCGGGGGAAGAGAGGGGGCAACAGGTTTGCAGGGAGGGGGAGGGACAAAGATAGATTAGTCGCTGCCTCCTTCATTCCTCCTTCCACCATCCTCCCACCGTCCTTCATTCCACCTCACTCAATCCCTCCCCTCAGTACCTCACTCCATCCCTCCCCTTTCTCTTATTCCTGACCTCCCACCATTAACCCTCTCTCTCCCTTTAACACCCTCTCTCCTCCTCCCATCAAACCTCTCACTCCCCTCACTCCCTTCAACACCCTCTCCCCTCATCGAACCCCTCACTCACCTCATCACACCCTCACTCCCCTCATCAAACCCCTCACTCCCCTCATCAAACCCCTCACTCCCCTCATCACTCCCTCACTCCCCTCATCAAACCCCTCACTCCCCTCATCACTCCCTCACTCCCCTCATCAAACCCCTCACTCCCCTCATCACTCCCTCACTCCCCTCATCGAACCCCTCGCTCCCCCATCAACACCTCACGCCCCTCATCAAACCCTCACTCTCCTCGTCAAACCCTCACTCCCCTCGTCAAATCCTCACTCTCTCATCACACCCTCATCGAACCCCTCACTCCCCTCATCGAACCTCTCACTCCCTCGCCAAACCCTCACTCCCCTCGTCAAACTCTCTCCCCTCATCCAACCCCTCACTCCCCTCGTCAGCCCCTCACTCCCCTCATCAAACCCCCTACTGCCCTCGCCAAACCCTCACTCCCCTCGTCACCCCCTCACTCCCCTCGTCAAACCCTTCACTCCCCCTGTCAAACCCCTCACTCCCCTCGTCAAACCCTTCACTCCCCTCGTCAAACCCTTCACTCCCCCTGTCAAACCCCTCATTCCCCTCATCAAACCCTTCACTCCCCACATGAAACTCCTCACTCCCCCCATGAAACCCCTCACTCCGTCAAACTCCTCCCTCCCCGTCAAACTCCTCCCTCCCCTCGTCAAACCCTCACTCCCCTTGTCACCCCCTCACTCCCCTCATCACTCCCTCACTCCCCTCATCAAACCCCACTCCCCTCATCAAACCCCTCACTCCCCTTGTCAAACCCCTCACTCCCCTCGTCAAACCCTTCACTCCCCTCGTCGAACCCCTCACTCCCTCATCACACCCTCACTCCCCTCATCGAACCCCTCACTCCCTCATCACACCCTCACTGCCCTCATCACCCGTCACTCTCCTCGCTCCCCTCGTCAAACCCTCAATCCTGTCAAACCCCTCACTCCCCTCGTCAAACCTCTCACTCCCTCATCACACCCTCACTCCCCTCATCGAACCCCTCACTCCCTCACTCCCCTCATCAGACCCCTCACTCCCCCATCAACCCCTCACTTCCCTCATCAAACCCTCACTCCCCTCATCAAACCCCTCACTCCCCTCATCAAACCCCTCACTCCCCTCATCACCCCTCACTCTCCTCGTCAAACTCCTCGCTCCCCTAGTCAAACCCTCACTCCCCTTGTCACCCCCTCACTCCCCTCATCAAACCCCACTCCCCTCATCAAACCTCTCACTCCCCTTGTCAAACCCCTCACTCCCCTCGTCAAACCCTTCACTCCCCTCGTCGAACCCCTCACTCCCTCATCACACCCTCACTCCCCTCATCGAACCCCTCACTCCCTCATCACACCCTCACTCCCCTCATCACTCCCTCACTCCCCTCATCAAACCCCTCGATCCCCCATCAAACCCTCACTCCCCTCATCACCCCTCACTCTCCTTGTCAAACTCCTCGCTCCCCTCGTCAAACCCTCAATCCCGTCAAACCCCTCACTCCCCTCGTCAAACCTCTCACTCCCTCACTCCCCTCATCAAACCCCTCACTCCCCTCATCACCCCTCACAGCTCTCACTCTCCTCGTCAAACTCCTCGCTCCCCTAGTCAAACCCTCACTCCCCTTGTCACCCCCCTCACTCCCCTCATCAAACCCCACTCCCCTCATCAAACCCCTCACTCCCCTTGTCAAACCCCTCACTCCCCTCGTCAAACCCTTCACTCCCCTCGTCGAACCCCTCACTCCCTCATCACACCCTCACTCCCCTCATCAAACCCCTCGCTCCCCCATCAACCCCTCACTCCCCTCATCACTCCCTCACTCCCCTCATCAAACCCTCACTCCCCTCATCAAACCCCTCACTGCCCTCATCACCCCTCACTCTCCTCGTCAAACCCCTCGCTCCCCTCGTCAAACCCCTCACTCCCCTCATCGAACCCCTCACTCCCCCATCAACCCCTCACTCCCCTCATCACTCCCTCACTCCCCTCATCAAACCCCTCGCTCCCCCATCAAACCCTCACTCCCCTCATCAAACCCTCACTCCCCTCATCAAACCCCTCACTCCCCTCATCACCCCTCACTCTCCTCGTCAAACTCCTCGCTCCCCTCGTCAAACCCTCAATCCCCTCGTCAAACCCCTCACTCCCCTTGTCAAACCCCTCACTCCATCACACCCTCACTCCCCTCATCGAACCTCTCACTCCCCCATCAACCCCTCACTCCCCTCATCACTCCCTCACTCCCCTCATCAAACCCCTCGCTCCCCCATCAAACCCTCACTCCCCTCATCAAACCCTCACTCCCCTCATCAAACCCTCACTCCCCTCATCAAACCCCTCACTGCCCTCATCAACCCTCACTCTCCTCGTCAAACTCCTCGCTCCCCTCGTCAAACCCTCACTCCCCTCATCAAACCCTCACTCCCCTCATCAAACCCCTCACTGCCCTCATCAACCCTCACTCCCGTCAAACCCCTCACTCCTCTGTCAAACCCCTCACTCCCTTCGTCAAACCCCTCACTCCCCTCATCAAACCCCTCACTCCCCTCGTCAAACACCCACTCCCTAATCAAAACCCCCCACTCCCCTCATCAAACACCCCCACTCCCCTCGTCAAAACCCTCACTCCCCTCATCACCCCTCACTCCCCTCATCAAATCCCCCACTCCCCTCGTCAAAACCCTCACTCCCCTTGTCACCCCTTACTCCCCTCATCAAACCCCACTCCCTCGTCAAACCCCTCACTCCCCTCGTCAAACCCTCACCCCCCTCATCAAACCCCTCACTCCCTCATCAAACCCTCACTCCCCTCATCAAACCCCTCGCTCCCCCCGTCAACCCCTCATTCCTCTCGTCAAATCCACTACCCTCATTGAAAATTCTTCCCTCCCCTCGTCAAACCTCTCCCTCCCCTCGTCAAACCCCTCACTCCCCTTGTCAAACCCTCCCTCCCCTCATCACCCTCTCCTTCCCTGATCACCCTCTCCCTCCCCTCATCACCCTCTCCCTCCCTGATCACCCTCTGCCTCCCCTCATCACCCTCTCCCTCCCCTCATCACCCTCTCACTCCCCTCATCACCCTCTCCCTCCCTGATCACCCTCTCCCTCCCCCATCGCCCTCTCCCTCCCCTGATCACCCTCTCCCTCCCCTCATCACCCTCTCACTCCCATCACCCTCTCCCTCCCCTCATCGCCCTCTCCCTCCCCTCATCAAACCCCTCACTGCCCTCATCACCCCTCACTCTCCTCGTCAAACTCCTCGCTCCCCTCGTCAAACCCTCAATCCCCTCGTCAAACCCCTCACTCCCCTCGTCAAACCCCTCACTCCCTCATCACATCCTCACTCCCCTCATCGAACGCCTCGTCACACCCTCACTCCCCTCGGCACACCCTCACTCCCCTCATCACACCCTCACTCCCCTCATCCAACCCCTCACTCCCGTCAAACCCCTCACTCCCCCGTCAAACCCCTCACTCCCCTCGTCAAACCCTCTCCCCTCATCCAACCCCTCACTCCCGTCAAACCCCTCACTCCCGTCAAACCCCACTCCCTTCGTCAAACCCCTCACTCCCCTCGGCAAACACCCACTCCCTAATCAAAACCCCCCACTACCCTTATCAAACACCCCCACTCCCCTTGTCAAAACCCTCACTCCCCTCATCACCCCTCACTCCCCTCATCAAATCCCCCACTCCCCTCGTCAAAACCCTCACTCCCCTTGTCACCCCTTACTCCCCTCATCAAACCCCACTCCCTCGTCAAACCCTCACTCCCCTCGTCAAACCCTCACCCCCCTCATCAAACCCCTCACTCCCTCATCAAACCCTCACTCCCCTCATCAAACCCCTCGCTCCCCCCGTCAACCCCTCATTCCTCTCGTCAAATCCACTACCCTCATTGAAAATTCTTCCCTCCCCTCGTCAAACCTCTCCCTCCCCTCGTCAAACCCCTCACTCCCCTTGTCAAACCCTCCCTCCCCTCATCACCCTCTCCTTCCCTGATCACCCTCTGCCTCCCCTCATCACCCTCTCCCTCCCCTCATCACCCTCTCACTCCCTGATCACCCTCTCCCTCCCTGATCACCCTCTCCCTCCCCCATCGCCCTCTCCCTCCCCTCATCACCCTCTCCCTCCCCCATCGCCCTCTCCCTCCCCTCATCACCCTCTCACTCCCATCACCCTCTCCCACCCCCCATCACCCTCTCTCTCCCCTCATCGCCCTCTCCCTCCCCTGATCACCCTCTCCCTCCCCTCATCACCCTCTCACTCCCATCACCCTCTCCCTCCCCTCATCGCCCTCTCCCTCCCTCATCACTCTCTCCCTCCCCTCATTCCCTCCAATCCCCTCATCACCCTCTCCCACCCCCCATCACCCTCTCTCTCCCCTCATCGCCCTCTCCCTCCCCTGATCACCCTCTCCCTCCCCTCATCACCCTCTCACTCCCATCACCCTCTCCCTCCCCTCATCGCCTTCTCCCTCCCCTCATCGCCCTCTCCCTCCCCTCATCGCCCTCTCCCTCCCCTCATTCCCTCCAATCCCCTCATCGCCCTCTCCCTCCCCTCATTCCCTCCAATCCCCTCATCACCCTCTCCCTCCCCTCATCGCCCTCTCCCCTCATTCCCTCCAATCCCCTCATCACCCTCTCCCTCCCCTCATTCCCTCCAATCCCCTCATCGCCCTCTCCCTCCCCTCATTCCCTCCAATCCCCTCATCACCCTCTCCCTCCCCTCATCGCCCTCTCCCTCCCCTCATTCCCTCCAATCCCCTCATCGCCCTCTCCCTCCCCTCATCGCCCTCTCCCTCCCCTCATCACCCTCTCCCTCCCTCATTCCCTCCAATCCCCTCATCACCCTCTCCCTCCCCTCATTCCCTCCAATCCCCTCATCACCCTCTCCCTCCCCTCATTCCCTCCAATCCCCTCATCACCCCCCTCCTCCATCCCCTCATTCCCTCCACTCCCCTCATCACCCTCTCCCTCCCCTCATTCCCTCCAATCCCCTCATCACCCTCTCCCTCCCCTCATTCCCTCCAATCCCTCATCACCCTCTCCCTCCCCTCATTCCCTCCAATCCCCTCATCACCCTCTCCCTCCCCTCATTCCCTCCAATCCCCTCATCACCCTCTCCCTCCCCTCATTCCCTCCAATCCCCTCATCACCCTCTCCCTCCCCTCATTCCCTGCAATCCCCTCATCACCCTCTCCCTCCCCTCATTCCCTGCAATCCCCTCATCACCCTCTCCCTCCCTCATCACCCTCTCCCTCCCTGATCACCCTCTCCCTCCCTCATCCCTCATCCTCCCCTCTCCCTCCCTCATCCCTCCCCTCATCCCTCCAATCCCCTCATCACCCTCTCCCTCCCTCATCACCCCTCTCCCTCCCTCATCACCCTCTCCTCCCTCATCCCCTCTCCTCCCCTCTCCCTCCCTCCCCTCATCACCCTCTCCCTCCCCTCATCACCCTCTCCCTCCCCTCATCCCTCTCCCTCCCTCATCACCCTCTCCCTCCCCTCATCGCCCCTCTCCCTCCTCCCCTCACCCTCTCCCTCATCCCCTCATCCCCTCCCTCCCTCATTCCCTCCAATCCCCTCATCACCCTCTCCCTCCCCTCATCCCCAATCCCCTCATCACCCTCTCCCTCCCCTCATCACCTCTCCTCCCTCATTCCCTCCAATCCCCTCATCACCCTCTCCCTCCCCTCATCCTCTCCCTCCCCTCATCCAATCCCTCATCACCCTCTCCCTCCCTCATTCCCTCCAATCCCCTCATCACTCCCCTCATCCCTCCTCCCTCATCAGCCTCTCCCTCCCCTCATTCCCTCCAATCCCCTCATCACCCTCTCCCTCCCTCATTCCCTCCAATCCCCTCATCACCCTCTCCCTCCCCTCATCACCCTCTCCCTCCCCTCATCAGCCTCTCCCTCCCCTCATTCCCTCCAATCCCCTCATCACCCTCTCCCTCCCCTCATTCCCTCCAATCCCCTCATCACCCTCTCCCTCCCTCATCACCCTCTCCCTCACCCTCATCACCCTCTCCCTCTCCCTCATTCCCTCCAATCCCCTCATCACCCTCTCCCTCCCTCATCACCCTCTCCATCCCCTCATCACCCTCTCCCTCCCTCATTCCCTCCAATCCCCTCATCACCCTCTCACTCCCCTCATTCACCCCTCCTCCCCTCCCTCATTCCCTCCACCCATCCCCCTCACCCTCCACCCCCCCTCATCACCCCTCCCCCTCATCACCCTCTCCCTCCCCTCCACCCTCACCCTCTCCCTCCATTCCCTCCAATCCCCTCATCACCCTCTCCCTCCAATCCCCTCATCACCCTCTCCCTCCCCTCATCACCCTCTCCCTCCCCTCATTCCCTCCAATCCCCTCATCACCCTCTCCCTCCAATCCCCTCATCACCCTCTCCCTCCCCTCATTCCCTCCAATCCCCTCATCACCCTCTCCCTCCAATCCCCTCATCACCCTCTCCCCCCTCATCACCCTCTCCCTCCCCTCATTCCCTCCAATCCCCTCATCACCCTCTCCCTCCAATCCCCTCATCACCCTCTCCCTCCCCTCATTCCCTCCAATCCCCTCGCCTTTTCGCTCACCTGAACAACGCGCCTCCACCACGACCCCTCTTGCCTCACTTCCTGTTTCCGGTCCGCCCCCCCTTGGAAACCGTTGCCGTGGACACGATCGCGCTCCGCCGGTCGCACGACGCTGCCCTCGTACCCTAAACTATTATTTTACTCCAACACAAGGGCCTACACCGGCGTCGCTCCCCTGATGAAGCGGTTAACCTGAACCTTATTTTTTATTTCACTTCAGTCAGACGGCGATTCCGCTCGATTTGAGCGGAGCCAGTCAGGGCCGCGGCCGCACGTCACGTGAAGAGGGCGCCGAATCAATGGCGGCGTCACGGACGTCACTCTCGTATCACGTGAATGCGACGCCGAATCATTGGCGGCGACAGGGGGAGGTCGCTCTCATGTCACGTGTAGGGGGCGCCGGGGCTTTGGCGGCATCAGGGGAGGTCACGCTCGTGTCACGTGTAGGGGGCGCCGGGGCATTGGCGGCGTCAGAGGAGGGGGTGCTGGTGTCACGTGTAGGGGGCGCCGGGGCATTGGCGGCGTCAGAGGGAGGTCGCACTCGTGTCACGTGTAGGGGGGCGCGGAGACATAGTCGGCGTCGGGGGGGGGGTGTCGCGCCCGTGTCACGTGACCAATGAGTAATCCCCGGGGGAGTTGAGCAACGTACGCAAAATGTCCAAAGTTCCAAAGTTCAAGCTAATTTATTATCAAAATGCCTTCATGTCACCATATAGAGTCCTAAGATTCATTTTCTTTTGGGCATTTACCGTAGATGCAAAGAAACACAGTGAAAACCTGTTTATAGCACAGACGGACCAGCAACCAGTGTGCAAAAGACAAGTGACTGTGTGCAAATCCAACAAAACAAGATCAATAGTACCAATAATATCAATAAGATCAATAATATTGTGTTTCAGTTGAACACAATAAAGGCCGCAGATGCTGGCAATCCAACACAACACACACGGGTCACTGGAGGAACTCAGCGGGCCGGGCAGCGTCGTTGGAAGTTGCGGGCCGAGACCCTTCGCGGTCAGCGGTTTAACTCAATCTGATTGCTTACACAGGCACGCTGAACTTGCCCAGACCTGGCTTTAAAATACAAACTCATAAAAGGCAACCTTTGCTGTCGCTGAGTCGCTGGGTCTGATGCCTGAGCTCCTGCACACCGGTGAACTTGACGATGGGGTTGCTCGGGTGTCTGGCCTCACACTCCTGAGGGGCGTCATCCATGTCGAGGATGAAGGGGAGGGAGGGGCGCCCGCGCACCCTGACCGTCTGAAGTCTGTTGGTTAGGAAGTCCGACGCCCAGTTGCATGGCGGTTGGGGGGGGGGGTGCATTTAGACCGTGAAGCAGGAGTTTATTCACGGAGGGACAACAAGTGTTGGATGCTGAACTGAAATCCAGACACAGCATTCTGGTTCCCTCTCTGGTGAGCGCGTGTGTACATCTTTTGCCGCTCGTGCACAGGGGAATGTAAACTCCACACAAAAGGTCATCACCTTCAACCTCGTCGGTGTATTAATCGTACACAATCACATTTCCTTTTCTGGTTTCTGATGCGGACGGTGTTGACCACGTGGAGTTTGCGAAGATTACTCTGCAGATTTTAGAACAGACTGATATATACTGATTTTAACTGAAGAAATTATTGATTCACCGTGTCACATTCCAAAGAAGCAAATGGCGTGAAGCGCAAGAGAACAGCCGGGTCATTGAAAGCGGGAAGGCTCAATGAAACAGTGGAAACTGCTACACCGAGAGTGCATGAGCTCAGGAACGTCACTGAACATATTGCTGAAGGTAGAGCAGTAGATGTGGTGTATATGGATTTCAGCAAGGCATTTGATAATGTACCCCATGCAAAGCTTATTGAGAAAGTAAGGAGGCATGGGATCCAAGGGGACATTGCTTTGTGGATCCAGAACTGGCTTGCCCACAGAAGGCAAAGAGTGGTTGTAGACGAGTCATATTCTGCATGGAGGTCGGTGACCAGTGGTGCGCCTCAGGAATTTGTTCTGCAACCCCTTCTCTTCATGATTTTTATTAATGACCCGGATGAGGAAGTGGAGGGATGGGTGAGTAAATTTGCTGATGACACAAAGGTTGGTGGTGTTGTGGACAGTGTGGAGGGCTGTCAGAGGTCACAGCCGGACACCGATAGGATGCAAAACTGGGCTGAGAAGTGGCAGATGCAGTTTGACCCAGATCAGTGTGAGGTGGTTCATTTTGGTAGGTCAGATACGATGGCAGAATATAGTATTAGTGGTAAGAGGGGGCTTTGATTCTGACGTAAATGCCCTTGTTTCCTCTTGCGTCGAGGCCAGGTTCACGACAGACGCCAGCCGTCGAGCTCTGAAGGGGCAGAGTTCCCCGGTGCAGGGGCAAACCGCTCGGTGCAGTCCGGCAGTGGGAAGCTCAGGGCCTCGCCGGTCGGTTCAGGAGCCCAAAGGATCGACGGGAAGCGGCTGTTCCTGGTGGCGTGGGACTTCAGGCCTCCGTACCCAGCGGACCGACGGCAGCTGTGAGAAGCGGCCACTGCCTGGGTCATGGGCCTGTGGACTCGCTTCCAAGGACTCTTAACGCTCACGTTCTCTGTGTTATTGACCGATTATATATATATTCTAAAATTTGCACGCAGCTTGTCAGAATGGCGGTCCACCAGTCTTACACGTGTCGTGCTCTCCGCGGCGCTGAACTGACTCTTACATTGCAGGTGCTCAGAATTATCTCCAATAAACTCTCCTCGGGCTGCCGGCCGGGTACAGGCATCGACTGCATCCAACGCTTCGGTGACGAAGCTCCGCCATCTTCGCCAGGGGCGAGGCCCGGGCACGTCCAGTCCGGTGGTATTTATACCCCCCACCTCTCCCCAACACCTGCCGTCCATCCCTCCTGATTGGTCAGTCCTCAGCCAATCAGCTTTCCGCCCTCCTGCCTCGTGTACAGTCGAATTCCGGTCCCTACTTGGAGCGAGACCTTCGTCGTCGTCCCGAAAGCCGCCGGCTTCATTTTACAAGAAAAATTTGTTGGAAGTTTTCATCCTTGTTAAAATTTATCAAGGAGCTCAGGAGGTGTATCCGTTTGGGTTACCCGGAGGAATTGGTAGAGGGAGAATACTACGGCCACGGGATTGAATTTGACGGTGCAAAACGACTGTGCCGTGCCAGTGGCTTTTGGGGGCCGGCTGGTGAAGGAGGCCACTGGAGTAACACTAGAGGGAAAGAATTTTAACAGAGATGGAGGTCTCTCCCTAAGTAGGAACTGGAGTTCGACGGTAGGCAAGGTGGGACAGCGAGAAGCTGATTGGCCAAGGACCGACCAATCGGGAGGGACGGGCAACGGGGGGGGGGGGTGGGGGTATAAATACCGCCGGACTGGATGGAATCAGAATCAGGTTTATTATCACCGGTCAACCTCGACACTTTGCAATTCGCCTACCAGAGCAACAGCTCAACGGCAGATGCCACCTCTCTGGCCCTACATTCCTCCTTAGAACACCTGGAGAATAAAGACGCATACGTAAGGCTCCTTTTCATTGACTACAGCTCTGCCTTTAATAGAATCATTCCAAATAAACGGATTCCTAAGCTCTGGAACCTGGGCCTTAGCACTCAGATCTGCAGCTGGATCTTCAACTTCCTCACAGACAGGACCCAGGCTCTAAAAATAGGGGACAAACTACTCAGCCCCCTGCTGTACTCACTGTACACCCATGATTGTGTAGCCAAGTTTCCATCAAACTCAATATATAAGTTTGCTGATGACACAACAATTGTAGGCCGTATCTCGGGTAATGATGAGTTTGAGTACAGAGAGGAAATTAAGAACCTGGTGGCATGGTGCGAAGGCAATAACCTATCCCTCAACGTCAGCAAGACGAAGGAATTGGTTGTTGACTTCAGAAGGAGTAGCGGACCGCACGATCCAATTTACATCGGTGGTGCGCAAGTGGAACAGGTCAAAAGCTTTAAGTTCCTCGGGGTCAATATCACAAGTGACCTGACTTGGTCCAACCAAGCACAGTTCACTGCCAAGAAGGCCCACCAGTGCCTTTACTTCCTGAGAAAACTAAAGAAATTTGGCCTGTCCCCTTAAACCCTCACTAATTTTTATAGATGCAACGTAGAAAATATTCTCCTAGGGTGCATCACAACCTGGTACGGAAGTTGTCCTGTCCAAGACTGAAAGAAGCTGCAGAAGATCGTGAACACAGCACAGCACATCACACAAACCAATCTTCCGTCCGTGGACTCACTTTACACCGCACGCTGTCAGAGCAGTGCTGCCAGGATAATCAAGGATACGACCCACCCAGCCAACACACTTTTCATCCCTCTTCCCTCTGGGAGAAGGCTCAGGAGCTTGAAGACTCGTACGGCCAGATTTGGGAACAGTTTCTTTCCAACTGTGATAAGACTGCTGAATGGATCCTGACCTGGATCTGGGCCGTACCCTCCAAATATCCGGACCTGCCTCTCGGATTTTTTTACACTACCTTACTTCCCATTTTTCTATTTTCTATTTATGATTTATCATTTAAATTTTTAATATTTACTATCAATTTGTACTCCAGGGAGCAGGAAGCGCAGAATCAAATATCGCTGTGATGATTGTACGCTCTAGTATCAATTGTTTGGCGACAATAAAGTATGAAGTTCTGCGTACTACTGTGCTTTCACCCTGGTTCGGAGAAACATCGTCGTGTTTCTTTATACATTACACGGTTATAGATTTTATGTAGCCCCTGGTAAGCCTCAGGCTCACTCAACTCGCTGTCGTCTACGGGGAGCAGCCCTCTGCCCCGCCAAACTGGGTAATCAAGTTTGCGTGGATGCTGTGTCATGTGCCCCACCCCACCAAATAACAGACAGTGCCCCATATGTGATTAAATGATTACACTTTATAGATATTACTGGAACTATGTAATTAATGGAGATAAAATATGAGGAAAGTAAAAGGCGCCAAACTTATCAAAGTTCAATCTCTTCGTGCACAAACAGTTGGAGCTCAAGTAACGATCCTCTTTTCTCCTTTTGATCCCCTCCAACCACCTCGACCCACCGCCTGGGACCAACCACGGTGGTCGACTAGACGCTCCACACGAGCCTGTCTTCGTCTCCTCTCCTCGCCGAAGACCCTGGGCCTCGGACTCCTGCTCGGGGTCCGAACCCGTTGGCCGGCTCACAGCACCACGTCCACTCTCTCTCTCTCCATCGCGCCTTCTTCCCGCAAACCGGTGCATCACAATAACTTACAGACACACTAGAAAGAATAACATCTATCCCAATTGGTTAGCAACTGAATACAACTTCCTCTATCACCCAAAGAAGCTGCTAGCGACAGGACTTTCTCAGCAGTTAACATAACAAAGAAGCCATTTTAATTAGCCTACGCAGTAACATAAAAGAAGAAACCCCTTACACTTATATACATGATTCCAAATTAGGATCAGAATCAGGTTTATTATCACCGGCATGTGACAATAGGCAATAGACAATAGGTGCAGGAGTAGGCCATTCAGCCCTTCGAGCCAGCACCGCCATTCACTGTGATCATGACTGATCATCCACAATCAGTACCCCGTTCCTGTCTTCTCCCCATATCCCTTGACTCCGCTATCTTTAAGAGCTCTGTCTAACTCTTTCTTGAAAGCATCCAGAGAATTGGCCTCCACCGCCTTCTGAGGCAGAGCATTCCACAGAACCACAACCCTCTGTGTGAAAAAGTTTTCCCTCAGCTCCGTTCTAAGTGGCCTACCCCTTATTCTTAAACTGTGGGCTCTGGTTCTGGACTCCCCCAACATCGGGAACATGCTTCCTGCCTCCAGAGTGTCCAATCTCTTAATAATCTTATATGTTTCAATCAGATCCCCTCTCTGTGACGTGAAGTTTACCTGTGACATGAAGTTTGTTAACTTAACAGCAGCAATGCATGATATAGAAAAAAACACAAAATAAAAGAATAATAATAAATAAAAAAATAAATTACAGTCAGTATATTTTTATCAAATAGTTAAATTACAATAAGTGGTGCAAAAAAAAATTCCCAGTGGCCACACATTTTAATTCCTTGTCCCATTCCCATTCTGACATGTCTATCCACGGTCTCCTCTACTGTAAAGATGAAGCCACACTCAGGTTGGCGGAACAACACCTTATATTCCGTCTGGGTAGCCTCCAACCTGATGGCATGAACGTCGACTTCTCTAACTTCCGCTAATGCCCCACCTCCCCTTCGTACCCCATCTGTTACTTATTTTTATACACACATTCTTTCTCTCACTCTCCTTTTTCTCCCTCTGTCCCTCTGACTATACCCCTTGCCCATCCTCTGGGTTCCCCACCCCCCTTGTCTTTCTCCCTGGGCCTCCTGTCCCATGATCCTCTCGTATCCCCTTTTGCCAATCACCTGTCCAGCTCTTGGCTCCATCCCTCCCCCTCCTGTCTTCTCCTATCATTTCGGATCTCCCCCTCCTCTTCCCACTTTCAAATCTCTTACTAACCCTTCCCTCAGTTAGTCCTGACGAAGGGTCTCGGCCTGAAACATCAACTGTACCTCTTCCTAGAGATGCTGCCTGGCCTGCTGCGTTCACCAGCAATCTTTAGGTGTGTTGCTAGAAATAAAAAATTAGTGGGGTCATGTTCGTGGGCTCAATGTCCATTTAGGAATCGGATGACAGAGGGGAAGAAGCTGTTCCTGAATCGCTGAGTTTGTGCCTTCAGGCTTCTGTACCTCCTTCCCGACGGTAACAGTG
Organism: Mobula birostris; assembly: GCF_030028105.1. Taxonomy (NCBI): domain Eukaryota; kingdom Metazoa; phylum Chordata; class Chondrichthyes; order Myliobatiformes; family Myliobatidae; genus Mobula; species Mobula birostris. The sequence continues at coordinate 132,257 of NW_027278609.1, forward strand.
AGAAGAGGGCACGTCCTGGGTGGTGGGGGTCCTTGATGACGAACACCACCTTCCTGAGACACCGCTCCCTGACGATGTCCTGGACACTGCGGAAGCCGGGACCCATGATGGAGCTAACTAATCTTACAACTTTCTACAACTTCTTTCCATCCTGTGCATTACCCCTCTCTCCCCCAATACCAGATGGTGCTGCAGCCTGTCAGAACGCCCTCCACGGTACATCTGTAGAAGTTTTCCGAGTGTTTTAGGTGACAAACCAAATCTCCTCAAACTCCATCACACACACATCTTCAAGGGATGCCTCAACAAGGTGGCGTCCTTCACGAAGGACAGCCCCTCCCCTCCCGCCATCCCAGGACACAGGCCCCTCGTTCTCGTTGCTCCCATCAGGGAGGAGGTACGGGAGCCTGAAGACGTGCACTCAATTATTCGAAACGGCTTTCTTCTCCTCTGCTGCTATTAGAATGGCCCGCTCCTCCAGGGTATTTGATCCCGTACTGACGTGTCGGTCCACAGCCTCCTGTCCTCCAACGAAGCCACCCTCCAGTACAGGAGCGACACCTTATATTCCGCCTGGGTGGCCTCCAACCCGGCGGCATCTAAATTGATTCCTCAAACTTCTGGTGAACTCTTCTCCACCTCTCTTCTGCAAATCCCCACTCTGGCCTCCTGCCTCTTCTCTCCTCCCCCTGGGTCCCGTCCTCCTTCCCTTTCTCCCCTGGTCCACTCTCCTCTCCTATCGGATTCCTTCCTCTCCAGCCCCTTTACCTTTCCTACCCACCTGGCTTCACCTATCACCTTCCAGCTGGCCTCCTTCTGCTCTCCCCTGCTTCTGATTCTGACTTCGTCCCCCACTCCTTTCCTTCCCAGTCCTGAAGAAGGGTCTCGGCCCGAAACGTCCACTGTTCAGTCTTTTCCATCGATGCTGCCCTGACCCGTCGAGTCCCTCCAGCAACTCTGTGCGCATTGGGCATCCAAGACGGTCTGCCCCTCCTGCCCGGGATGGTCAGAGCGAGAGGATAGGGAGAAGAGCCAAGCGCAGGCTGACGGGACGGCCTTCGCTGTGGGACATCAGACATCCCACCTCTCCCGGAAGTTCCGGAAGTTCCCCCCCTCCCCCATGTATTGATAGCGGCTCCCTGACGCCCGCAAATTATATACAATATCCCGGAAATCAATTTTTTTGAGAGCGAGAGAGACAGGGAGAGGGAGAGGGAGATGTACCAAGAGAGTGACAGAGAGAGCATCCTACGTTTACTGTTGTGTGTCAGCTGCGTGGGATAGTGTTACTTTTTCTTTCCGTTTTAATTATTGCGCAGTCGTGGGCTGCAGGGGCGGTACCAGGTCATGTCACGGAAGGCTGAGCGCGTTCTGATTGGCTGCCTGCCCTGTCCGTTATCAATGGCGACGTGCCAGGCCAAAGTCCCATGACGTTTGAAAGATTATTTCCAATGCCACCGCAATCTCCAACACTACTTCTCTGAGAACCCTAGGGTGCAGTTCACCTGGTCCGGGTGACTTATGCACCTTTAGGTCTTCCAGCTTTTTGAGCACCTTCTCCCTTGTAATAGTACTGTAACTGCACCCACTTCTCTTCCTTCACACACTAACCTCAACCTCTGGCACACTGCTCGTGTCTTCCACAGTGAAGACAAGCAAAATCCTCACTTAGTTCATCAGCCATCGCCTTGCCCTGCGTTATTATTTCTCCTGCCTCATTTTCTAGCTGTCCCCCATACCCACTGTCATTTCTCTTTTGTTTTAACATACCTGATGAAAACTTTTACTATCCACTTAGATATTATTTGCTAGCTTGCTTTCATATTTCATCATTTCCCTTCTAATGATTTCTGATTGCTCTCTGTATGTTTTTAAAAACTTCCCAATCCTCTATCTTCCCACTAATTTTGTCCAACTTACTTCGGCCAACTCCTCTCTCATACCACTGTAGTTTTCTTTACTCCACTGAAATACTGCTACATCAGACTAATTTTTGCTTTGTTGCATATCGTTTCTTTTGCTTTTACATTAGATTATGAAGACACACAGTCCTCTTATTGTCATTTAGTAATGCATGCATTAAGAAATGATACAATATTTCCTCCGGTATAATATCACAAAACACAGGACAGACCAAGGCTGAAAAAACTAACAAAACCACATAATTATAACATATAGTTACAACAGTGCAACAATACCATAACTTGATGAAGATGTCTATGAGCACAGTAAAGTTCAAAGTCTCTCAAGTATCCCATCTCATGCAGACGGGAGAAGGAAGAAAGACTCTCCCTGCCATGCTGGACCACAGTCCGACTCTGAGTCGTCCGAAAACTTCGAGCCTCCGAATCAGCTCTTCGACACTGAGTACTGAGCAACATCTCTATCCGAACGATTCAACCTCAATCTCGGTCGCCAACAGCAGGCAAAGCCGGGGATTTTGAGGCCTACCCTCCGAAAGATACTCGATCACGCAGTAAGAACAGCAGCGGACGGGCGTTTCAGAAATTTCTCCAGATGTTCCTCTGTGCTTTCACGTCTGTCTCCATCAAATCAGAATTGTCCACGGCCCCTATTTAATGGATACAATATCATTTTCACCGGAGGGCTGTGCGCGCGCGGCGCGCTGCTCTCTCTCCTCCCGCCTGATTTGACCTCCCTTGCCAGCCACGGTTGTACTCTTTTGCCATTTGAGTATTTCTTCAGTTTTGGAATACGTATGTCCTGCACTTTCCTCATTTTTCCCAGAAACACATGTCATATCTACTCTGCTGACATCCCTGCCAGCGGCTCCTTCCAACTTACTTTGGCCAACTCCTCTCTCATACCACTGTAGTTTTCTTTACTCCACTGAAATACTGCTACATCAGACTTTACTCTCTCCCTGTCAAGTTTCAAGTTGAACACAACCATATTGTGATCACTGGCTCCTAAGTATTCTTTTACCTTAAGCTCCCAAACTGCCTCCAGTTCATTACATAACACACAATCCAATATAGCTGATTCCCCTGTAGGCTCAATGACAAACTGCTCTATATGATGATTATGATTATTATGATTATGAGGACACACAGTCCCCTTTTATTGTCATTTAGTAATGCATGCATTAAGAAATGATGCAATGTTTTTCCAGAATGATATCACGAAAACACATGACAAACCGACTTAAAAGCTAACAAAAACACATAATTATAACATACAGTTACAACAGTGCAAAGCAATACCGTAATTTGATAAGAACAGACCATGGGCACGGTAAACGTCTCAAAGTCTCTCGAAAGTCCCATCATCTCACGCAGACGGTAAACCTCCAGCGCCGCCAACTTGCCAATGCAGCATCCTGGAAGCATCCGACCACAGTCCGACTCCGAGTCCGTCCGAAAACTCCGAGCCTCCGACCAGCTCTCCGACACCGAGCACCGAGCACCATCTCTGCCGAGCGTTTCAACCCCCAGCCCCAGCAACAGGAATAGGCAAAGCCGAGGATTTGGGGCCTTCGTCTCCGGAGATTCCCGATCGCACAGTAGCAGCGGCAGCGAAGCGGGCATTTCAGAAGTTACTCCAGATGTTCCTCTGCGCTTCTCACGGCTGTCTCCACCAAATCCGGATTGTGCACGGGCCCCCCAGTGACATATATCAATATCATTCAGAACGACCGTGCACACTGCGTCACGCTGCCATCTTCTCCTCCATCCTATCTCGTAGGTATTCAACAAACTCACTCTCTTGAGATCCATTACCAACCTGATTTTCCCAATTGACCTGCATGTTAAAACCTTCCATGACCTCTATAACTTTGCCCTTTTGACTTGCCTTTTCTATTTCCTGTTGTAACCTGTGGTCCACCTCCCAGCCACTGATGGGAGGCCTGTATATAACTGCCAACATCGTCCTTTTACCCTCGCAGTTTCTAATCTCAACTCACAAGGATTCAACATGTTCTGATCCTATTGGGTGCTATTTTCTCCCAGCAGGGATCAGATTTTAGTTCCAAGTCCTCCTGCCACGTTTTGTTACCCTGCAATCTTATCCTTCAAACTCTTTGAATTATGGAGGACATGCTGTGTGTAAATGTCTCTCTCCAGCAGACTTCATCGTGATCATCATGACTCCAGTATTTCTACTGTTCTTTAATGTTTCTTTATTGTACACACGATTTTTGTTGTGTTCTATCGCTGAGCGGCAGTGAACCATCTGATTGGCCTGCCAGAGTTCTCTTTGGGAACTAGTTGACCTGATCGGCATTTCTGATCCGGCTATTGTTCACGATAGACGTGTTGGCACGCGGCCAAGTGGTTAAGGCGTTCGTCCAGTGATCTGAAGGTCGCTGGTTCGAACTTCAGCCGAGGCAGCGTGTTTGTGTCCTTGAGCAAGGCACTTAACCACACATTGCTCTGCGATGACACCGGTGCCAAGCTGTATGGGTCCTAATGCCCTTCCCTTGGACAATAATGGTGACGTGGAGAGGGGAGACTTACAGCATGGGCAACTGCCAGTCTTCCATACAACCTTGCCCAGGCCTGCACCCTGGAAGCTTTCCAAGGTGCAAATCCATGGTCGCATGAGACTAACGGATTTATTGTTCACGGTGGCACTTAAATAAAAAAATGTCACGTCTTTCTACTGATTTGATGCCATTCTTTACCAGTAGAGTCGCAGTACCCCCTGTGCCTACCTTCCTATCCCTCCGATACAACGTGTAACCTTGGACACTCAGCTCCCAATTGCAACCATCAGGTTCAGTGACGGCCACAACATCATACCTGACAATCTGTAATAATGCAACAAGGTCATCCACCTTATTTCTTATACCACGCGCATTTAGATACAACACCTTGAGTACCGTGTTTGCTGCCCTTTTCTGATTCTGCACCCAAACGTCGACTGTCCCTCTTCCTGGAGATGCTGCCCGGCCTGCTGCGTTCACCAGCAACTTTGATGTGAGTTGCTTGAAATTCCAGCATCTGCAGAATTCCTCGTGTTTACCCCTAATGTTTTGATGCTCAGCCTGTTGGCTGCAGCTAAGTCCCGTCATCTGCCTGCCCTTCCTGGCAGTCTGACTGCACGTTGTCTTTACTTTTTTCACCATCCGTCCCTTCCTGAGTGATGGGGGTCCTTAATGATGGATGTCACCTTGCTGGGGCACCACCTGCTGAGGGTGTCCTCGAAGCTGGGTGGTCTACAGCCCGTGACGGATCTGGCTAAGCTTACAACTTCCTGCAGATTTTCTTTTCTCCCCCCAGATCCTGTGCGGTGGCACCACCATACCAGACCGCGATGGAGCCGCAGCCCATCTGTGAAGGTTCGCTAGGAGCTTTTGGTGACTTATCAAATCTCCTCACACTCCTGGCAGACATCCCACCCTGCAAAAACTCACTTCAGGGAGAGGGCACCACCACACCCACTCCTCGCAACCCCATATCTTCCCACCCCCAGGTCGACCTCCAAGGGTGTATGAATACAGGACATTTGATTATGAAAGAACACAACAATTTACTTGATCACATATTGATATATATATATATATGTGTGTGTGTGTGTGTGTGTGTGTGTGTTATCTGTCAAGTAGAGTGCCGTGCACAATCCCGATTTGATGGAGACGGACGCGAGAACACAGAGGAACATCTGGTGAAACTTCTGAAATGCCTGCTTCCCTGCCACTGCGTGATCCAGAATCTCCGGAGGGGAAGGCCCCGAGTCCTCAGCTTTGCTTGTTGCTTGGCGGCCGGGGCAGGGTCAAAGCGCTCAGCAGAGGATGGTGCTCGGTGTCGGAGGCTCGAAGTTTTCAGATGGACTCAGAGTCCGCTGCGGTTGGATGCTTCCAATGGTGCTGCATTGGAAAGTTGGCGGCGCTTGGAGGTTTATGACAGGGAGAGTTTCTCCCTTCTACCGTCTGCGTGAGATTCAAAGATTCAAAAAACTTTATTGTCATTCTAACTATACGTCAGCTCTGCAGGGCAGAATGAGGCAGCGTTTCTCAGGAGCAGTGCAATCATAACATAACAAACACAACACTAAATAATAAACATAACAATAAATAGTAAAACACAACAGCCACATGTCAGTTAAAATCAGTGATAAATGTCCAGTGCAAGTTAAAAGTGTCCAAAGCAGAGTCAGGTGGAGCAGCTATTTAGCAGTCTGACTGCCTGTGGGAGGAAGCTGTTTAGTAGCCTTGTGGTTTTCGTTTTGATGCTCCTGTAACGTTTGCCTGATGGCAGAAGAACAAACAGTTCATAGACAGGGTGTGAGGGGTCTTTGGGGTCTTTGATGATGAGGCTCTCGGGACTTTGAGACTTTTTTTTACTGTGCCCATGGTCTGCTCCTTCTCAAATTACGGTATTGCTTTGCACTGTTGTAACTATATGTTATAAATATGTGGTTTTGTCAGCTTTAGTCTTGGTTTGTCCTGTGTTTTCTTTTGATATCACTCTGGAGGAACGTTGTATCATTTTTTAATGCATGCATTTCTAAATGACAATAAACGAGGACTGAGTGTCCTCATAACCTAATCTAATACATATTCCTTGTTGAATACTTTGTTGGCAGTCACAATGCTAATGCAAATAGCTTTTCTACTTCTTTTGCAAACTTTCCCTTGTGCTGTGATGAGACAATGGCTGCTGTCTTGGTTGATGACCAGGCATAGTTGTTTGCTATTTCTGAATCAGGAAGCATTTCCCTGAATAGCTTGCCTGCGTGCTTACACACCTGGAATGGCAGGTTATGCTCAACCATGGAAGATGTAAAGTAGACCTCAGCTCCAGTGACCTTCTCTGTCAGACTTTGGTTTTCAGCTGAAAAGAACTGTGAAATACTTGAGCTGCCTTCCCTGTGATTAGCCTCCCTGATATGTTGTGGTCCCTAAGAGAAATAAAAGCATGAGGGGTATCCTTATTATATTGTCTCATGTAATACTTAGCCAGCTAGTTTAGTTAGTTATGCTAATGAACGAATGACACCTGTTAAACTCACCCCAACATGTCTTTTACAGTCATTTGGGCAACAGAAAAGTCACTGTTGCAAACAGTGCAGCGAGCAACACTCATAATTTTTGACCCCTATTAGGCAGGGGTACACTTTAGTGTAGTCTGGGGTGACGTAAGTTTTATATTTTCTTTTTTTGAAACACTCTGCCACTCTGCAGGACACTAAACTGAACTGATGGAGGGACGGAGGTTGACCGTAAAGCCCGCCCACAGAGAAAACTGATTGGTCTACTTAGCACAAAGAGAGACCAATCAGGATGCTCGCTCTGTCACTCTCTCTTGCTCGCTCACTCTCAAAAAAAAATCAATTTCCAGGATTTTGTATATAATTTGCGGGCGTCAGGGAGCCGCTATCAATATGCGGGGGGGGGGGGGGACACTCCCGGAACTTCCGGGAGAGGTGGGATGTCTGTCCTGGTGAAATGTAGCCGCTGCCTTTGTAATTGCATCGGTACGTTGGGGCCCAGGCTGGATGTTTGGAGCCGTTGACACCCCAAGAACTTGGAACTGCTCCCCCTTGCTTGACACCGGATGCAGATTTGCTCCTGTTTGTGAGTGGACCGCTCAGCCTTTCCACTTCTGACCACCCCAATGAGGACCGGTACAGTTGCCGTCCTATATATTTGACGAGTGTGCCCACAGGAAAAAGGACCACAGGGCTGTAGGCAATGCCCTGCGTGCACTCTGATAATAAATTTTACTTTGAACTTTGAACACCTTATATTACATCCTGGTGGCCTCCAACCTGAAAGCACGAACATCGATTTCTCAAACTTCTGACAATGTCCCTCCCCGCCCCCAACACTTCTCCATTTCCCACCCCATTTTCCCTCCCTCACCTCATCTCCTTACCAGCCCATCATCTCCCTCTGGTGTTCCTCCCCACTTTTCTTTCTTCCGTAGCCTTCTGTCCTCTCCTGTCAGACTCCCCCTTCTCCAGACCCCGATCTCTTTCACCAGTCAACTTTCCCAGCTCTTTACTTCATCCCTCCCCCCTCACAGTTCCGCCTGTCACCTTGTGTGTCTCTCTCTCCCTCCCCCTGCACCTTTTAAATTGACTCCTCAACTCTTTCTCTCCAGTCATGCCAGAGTCAACTGCGTTCTTTTCCACAGACAACGAGTTCCTCCAATATTGTGTGTGTGTGTGTCACTTTGAACTTTGGTGCGTGTTCCCTCAACTTAAGTTCGCAGTAAATTCCTTGATCTTACCGACAAGGATTGCAAGTCCGTTCTGACATCACGCAAGCCGCTGACAAACATCGTTCCCGTACGACACCATCCCAGCTTCTGCCAACAACGGTTGTATTGCATCGTCAGCCAATTTATAGATGGCTGTTTGAGCTGTTCCTACCCACACAAATCACGGGCGCAGAGCGAGAGAGTAGAGCAGTGGGCTAAACTGAAATTACCAGACTTTTTGGAGAAATCGATGTCCATGCCAGCATGTTCCTAAGTCATTTCTCCCTCCTCCTCTCTTTTCCTATTCCCCCTCATCCCTTCTCTCCTCCTCACTGCCCATCACCTGGATCTGTCCTCCTACTTCAGCTCTCTTCCCTCATCCACCTATCACCATCAGATATAGGAGAAGTGGGCCATTCAGCCCATCGAGCCTGCTCCGCTATTCAATCACGGGCTGACCCAATTCTTCCAGTCATCCCCACTCCCCTGCCTTCTCCCCATACCCTTTGATGCCCTGGCTAATCAAGAACCTATCTATCTCTGCCTTAAATGCACCCAATGACTTGGCCCCCACAGCCGCTCATGGCAACAAATTCCACAGATTTACCACCCTCTGACTGAAGTAATTTCTCCGCATTTCAGTTCTAAATGGACGTCCTTCAATCCTTAAGTCCTGCCTTCTTGTCCAAGACTCCCTTACCGTAGGAAATAACTTTGCCATATCTAATCTGTTCAGGCCTTCTAACATTCGGAAGGTTTCTATGAGATCTCCCTCATTCTCCTGAACTCCAGGGAATTCAGCCCAAGAGCTGCCAGACGTTCCTCATACGGTAACCCTTTCATTCCCAGGATCAGTCTCGTGAATCTTCTCTGAACCCTCTCCAATGTCAGTATATCCTCTCTAAAATAAGGAGCCCAAAACTGCACACAATACTCCAAATGTGGTCTCACGAGTACCTCAATTTCACATTCATGCTCTTATATCCCATACCTCTAGAAACGAATGCCAACGTTGCGTACGCCTTCTTCACAACCGACTCAGCCTGGAGGCTAATCTTTGGGGTATCCTGCACAAGGACTCCCAAGTCCCTTTGCGTCTCTGCAGTTTGAGATCTCTCCCCAGCTCCATAATAGTCTGCCATTTATTTCTTCCACCAAAGTGCATGACTATACACTTTCTAACTTTGTGTTTCATTTGCCACTTCTTTGCCCATTCACCTAAACTATCTAAGTCTCTCTGTGTCCTCAACACTACCAGCTCCTCCACCTATCTTTGTATCATCGGCAAATTTAGCCACAGATCCATGAATCCCGCAGTCTAAATCATTGGCATTACCTCCCAGCTTCTTACTTCATTCCTTCCTTCCTCTCTCATCTGGTCTCACCCATCACCTGCCCCAGCTTCAATTCTGACTTCTTTCTCTCCCCTCCCCTGCTTTCCAGGGATAATGAAGGGTCTCCGCCCGACACGTCAGCCGTTTGTTCCACCCCACAGATGCTGCCTGACCTGCCGAGCACTTTCTGTACGTTGCATCTGGAGTCTTTCCTGTCTGTGTACCTGATGTCGGTGCGAGCGAGTTTATCATTGCATCCGTGACAACAAAGGACCAAAAAACCAGAGGAATTACAACGGACATTTAAAAAAAACCTGTTTTATTATTTTCACAAGTCAAAAGCCGCATGGCGGAACAATGCCTCGCTGGAAACCTGCGGGTTGATCGTTACCTCTCGTCTCGTCGTAGGAAAACGTCGCTGGGAAGGGCGAGAGTTCTCGGTTTAAAACGCCTCCAATATATATATTAAAAAATCTGCATGACGTCCAGCAGTCCCGGAGACGTGACGACGTTGGTGTGATGCGGAGGACACACTCCCGCCAACGATCCTCCCAACTGGGTCCCCACCCCTTTCTGCCCTCACCCTCTGACGCCCAGGAACCTCACTGCCACCCCACACAGCCTCCCCAGCTGTCCCATCCCTCACCTGTTGCCCTCTACCTTGCCCTTCTACCTGGGCTGGCAGCCATCTTGTTGAGGTCAGCCGCCATGTCAAGCAGACAAGAGGCGCAGGAAGCAGCCATCTTGATGAGGGCAGACGTCACATCAGGGAGGAGTCTTTCTGGGAGGGGGGGGTCAAGAGGCGGGTGCGCGGAGTGGCATCCCAGCGTCAGATCACCTCCCCCCTCCCCGAGGACGGCCTCATTGTCCGATGGACCCCTGCTGCATCCTGCGCATCAGCTCCTCGTCCTGCACGGAGAGTTCGGTCAGTTTGCGGCCCAGTCGCTCGTGGACGTCCAAGTACTTGGCCACGCAGCGGTCCAGGCAGACAGACTCGCCCTTGGAGAGCTCGGGCTCCTTGTAGTGGGGGGGCACGCACTTCCGGTGGCAGGCCTGCGTCATCCTGGGGGTGGAAGAGAGAAGAGGCTCCCATAGCTCAGTCACCAAATCAGATCAGAGTACATCTCTGTCCCCACCGATGTCTGTCCGCACACCCAAAGGGACCCCACCCCTTCAAATTCACTCCCACTGGGACCCCACCTCTTCCCATTTACTCCCACTGTCCGCACACCCAAAGGGACCCCACCCCTTCAAATTCACTCCCACTGGGACCCCACCTCTTCCCATTTACTCCCACTGTCCGCACACCCAAAGGGACCCCACCCCTTCAAATTCACTCCCACTGGGACCCCACCTCTTCCCATTTACTCCCACTGTCCGCACACCCAAAGGGACCCCACCCCTTCCCAATCACTCCCACTAGACCCCACCCGTTCCCATTCACTCCCAACAGACCCCACCCCTTCCCATTTACTCCCACTGTCCGCACACCCAACAGACCCCACCCCTTCCCATTCACTCCCAACAGACCCCACCCCTTCCCATTCACTCCCAATAGACCCCACCCCTTCCCATTCACTCCCAATAGACCCCACCCCTTCCCATTCACACCCACCGTCCGCACTCCCAATAGACCCCACCCCTTCCCATTCACTCCCACCGTCTGCACTCCCAATAGACCCCAGCCCTTCCCATTCACTCCCAATAGACCCCACCCTTCCCATTCACTCCCACCGTCCACACTCCCAATAGACCCCAGCCCTTCCTATTCACTCCCAATAGACCCCACCCCTTCCCATCACTCCCAATAGACCCCACCCCTTCCCGTTCACTCCCACCGTCCGCACTCCCAATAGACCCCACCCCTTCCCATTCACTCCCACCAATTAAATCAGTAATGAAATGTTGCGTTACAAGGAGAGGCAGGGTGGGGGCTGTGGGAATGCTTCCCCTCAGCGAAGGAGGCTGACAGGTTGAGCTAACGGAGGTTGACGAGAGGTGTGGATAAAATGGACGGCCACCATCTCCCCCAACACCACCCCCCACCGTTAGGTTGGAGAGTTTAAAAAATAGAGGGCAAAGGGTTTAAGGTGAGGGGTCACAGGCCCTTTGGCCAACCTTGTCCCTGCCTTCTCGAACCATCTCTGTCCTGTATCCCAGCGTTTCCTGGCTGCGCACCTGTCCAAATGTGTATTAATTGTTGATTCCGGACCTGCCTCCATCTGCGGGCCTCCCCCGGCCGGAGAAGTTGCCCCTCAGATTCCTGGTCAACCTCTCCTCTCCCACCTTGAACCTGTCCCCTCTGGAGGAAGGGAAAAACTGCTCACGCACTCTAACTGCGCCCCTCGGGGTTTTACACACCTCCCCAAGATCACCCCCTTCACTCCAGGGAATAAAAGTCCAAACTTGCCCGGCCCCTCTCTCTCTCTCTCTCTCCATAACCCACTCCCCCGAGTCCCGGCGTTGAACTTTCTCCCAGGCTGTGTGCGACGGAGCTAACTCAAAGTTATCCGCACAATCTCTGACAGCCCGAAGTCTGCATGAGGATTTTCTGACCTTCCAAATTTATTCTCCTGAACCTTTCACCAGTTCTCTCGCTAGATTTGCTGTCCGTTTCTTTCCTCCGCCTTTCTCCTTTTTCCATCCCGAGCTCTCTCAAAAATGGCTGACCCATTCTCTCTAGAATGTTCCTGCGCTCTCTCTCAAAGAATATGAACAAGATATTCTCTGGCTATGGGCTAATTCAACAAGCCCAATTTAATCAACTGAATTCTTATTTTAACCAGCAAAAATGAAATAAAATACTTGATTCTATAATGTAATTAAAGGAACTATTATTGCATTTTGAAAACATCTGCACAAAATACCCAACAGAACAACTGTATTAGTAAATTAAGCATGGTCTTAAACCAGGGTATTAAATTTAGAACATGGACCATACAGCACATTACAGGCTCAATGTTGTGCCAATCATGTAGCCTACTCTAGAAACTGTCTAGAATTTCCCCACCGCACAGCTCTCTATTTTTCTAAGCTCCATGTACCTAGCTATGAGTCTCTTAAAAGACCCTGTTGTATCCACCTCCACCAACGTCACCGGCAGCCCGTTCCACGCACTCACCACTTTGTGTGTGAAAAACTTACCCCTGACATCCCCTCTGTACCTACTTCCAAGCACCTTCAAACTGCGCCCTCTCATGCTAGCCATTCCAGCCCTGGGGAAAAGCCTCTGACTATCTGCACGATCAATGCCTCTCATCACCTTATACACCTCTATCAGGTCACCTCTCACCCTCCGTCGCTCCAAGGAGAAACGCCCGAGTTCACTCAACCTATTCTCATCAGGCAGGCTCCCCAATCCAGGCAACACCCTTGTAAATCTCCTCTGCACTCTCTCTATCGTATCCACATTCCTCCTGTAGTGAGGTGGCCAGAACTGAGCACAGTACTCCAAGTGGGGTCTAACGAAAGTCTTTTTAGCTGAAATATATTATTTCTATTTTTGCACTGTTCTTAATTTAACTATTTCAGAATCAGAGTCAGAATCCTTTATTTACGTGGACACATACAGGGAATTTGATGCCGGTTTCCCTGAGCTCTCGCTGTACAGAATCAAAAAGCAAACAAAACAATAGTGCAAATAATTGTGAACTATATACAATGAGGTACACCTGTGTATGTACAGGTGTACTTGGTTTATAATAGACTAAAATTCAAGTGTTCATAAGACCGATGGCATACGGAAAGAAATTTAATAATATTTACTTCAATTTATATATTTAGTTATTTCTATATTATCAAGTATTTCATTGTCCTGCTGCTGCTGCTAAGTTAACAAATTTCATGACACGGTGGCATCCGTTAGTTTCGTAAGACCACGGATTTGCGCCTTGGAAGGTTTCCGGGGCGCAGGCCTGGGCAAGGTTGTATGGAAGACCGGCAGTTGCCCATGCTGCAAGTCTCCCCTCCCCACGACACCGATGTTGTCCAAGGGAAGGGCACTAGGACCCACACAGCTTGGCACCAGTGTCGTCGCAGGAGTTGCCAAAACGAGGTTGAAAGCAGCGTCGGACTGCCTTAGGGAATCCAGCTCCGGGTTTGTCCTCAGGGTTTACTCCCGAAGCCTTTCCCTTTGTACTAAGGGCGATGACACAATTGTAGTGGGGGACTTCAATCGGGAAAATCAGGTTGGTGTCGGATCACGAGAGGGGGAAATTTTGCTGAATGCCTGCGAGGTGGCCTCTTAGAGCAGCTTGTGCTTGTGCCTAGTCAGGGAAATGGGCAGAGGAGTGGCTGACAGGCAGGAGGCAGCGAGTGGGAATAAACTAATGGTTGACTGGTGGTGTACCTCAGGGGTCAGTATTGGGACCGCTACTTTTCTCATTGCTTGTCAATGATTTACAGTAGATAATGGAACCGACAGCTGCGTGGCAAAGTCTGCAGATGATACGAAGATAGGTGGAGGGGGCAGGTAGTGCTGAGGAAGCAATGCCATCGCAACAGGACTTGGACAAATTGGAAGAATGGGCAAAAATGTTGCAGGTGGACGACAGCAGCGGCCCCCAACCACCATACGGGGCCGCAAAGCACGTGCTACCGGGCCGTGAGGAAACGATATGAGTCAGCTGCACCTTTCCTCATGCCCTGTCACTGGAACGTAGGGCTGCCAACTGTCCCGTAGTAGCCGGGACATCCCGTATATTGAGCTAAATTGGTTTGTCCCATACGGGACCACCCTTGTCCTGTATTTCCCTCGCTGAGGTACAGCGTTCCTATGAAACCTTTCGTGCTGAAATGGCGTGAAGCGAAGAAGCAATTACCATTAATTTACATGGGAAAAAAATTTGAGCGTTCCCAGATCCAAAAAATAACCCATAAAACATAAAGCCGAAAATAATTAACACTAACATATAGTAGCAGGAATGATATGATAAATACACAGCCTATATAAAGTAGAAATAATGTATGTACAGTGTAGTTGGGAAGATGAAGGCAAAACCAATTTGTGGGGGAAAAAATCGGCACATACGCACATGTGCACATCACATCTACACACAGGTGCCCACGCAAGGCTTCATGGTCATGGTAGTTTTTCCTGGGGTAAAGTGTCCCGGGATTTGACTGCTACTTTTGTCCCTTATCTGGGAGTGAGAAAGTCGGCAACCCTAACTGTAAAAGAGATGTTGAGGTGAGTTTAACCCTGCTTGAACACCCCCCCCCCGCCCCCCCAGCCGGTCCGCAAGAATATTGTCAATATTACACCGGTCCGCGGTGCAGAAAAGGGTTGGGGACCCCTGCTCTACCCGACATACTTCATGACATATACCGGTAACGATAACCCTGATCCTGAACTTCGTAGTTTAAATGTTTTACAAACCAACAATATATACTCAGTGACCACGTTATCAGCACCAGTGCTGTGCAAGAGGCACGGGAGACAGATAGATAACGTGGAGCAGACAGCGAGTTTGTCAATCTGGCAGCAGCAAAGGATGTTGGGAACGGCGAGGGCGGGAGGGGGTGTGGGACGGGGGGCAGGGAAGGAGTAACGGGGGTGGGGGGTGGGTGCAGACACACCCAGCCCTAAAACAGCAGGCGAGGTCACCCAATTCCAAATAACTGGCTTATTGATCAATACAGAAGGTCTTTCTGGCGCTCCCCGCTCCCTACCGTGACTCACAAGATACAGGAGCAGAATTGGGCCAATTATCCCATTGAGTCTGCTCTGCCACTTCATCACGGCTGATCCATTTTCCTCTCGGCCCCAATCTCCTGCCTGCCCCCCGTATCCCTGCGTGTCCTGTCCAATCAAGAATCTATCATCCCCTGCCTTAAATATACCCAAAGACATGGCCTCCACAGCTGCCTGTGGCAACGAATTCCGCAGATTCATCACCCTCTGGCTCGATAAATTCCTCCTCATCTCCGTTCCAAAAGGACGACCCCCTCTGCTCTGAGGCTGCGTTCCCTGGCCCCATCCTCTGTGTCCGCTTTCTCTCTCACTCTCTCTCTCTCTCTCGAGGCCTTTCGGCGTTCCACAGGCCTCAGCCAGCCCACCCCTCGTCCTGAATTCCAACGCCTTACAGGCCCAGAGGCATCGAACGCTCCTCGTCTGACAAGCCTTTCCCCTCCCAGAATCATTTTCGCCACCCTCTCCAATGTCGGCACATCCTTTCTTACAAGCAACACGCATAAAAGTTGCTGGTGAACACAGCAGGCCAGGCAGCATCTCTAGGAAGAGGTACAGTCGACGTTTCAGGCCGGGATCCTTTGTCAGGACTAACTGAAGGAAGAGTTAGTAAGGGATTTGAAAGTTGGAGGGGGACGGGGAGATCCAAAATGATAGGAGAAGACAGGACGGGGAGGGTTGGGGCCAAGAGCTGGACAGGTGATTGGCAAAAGGGATACGAGAGGATCATGGGACTGGAGGTCCGGGGAGAAAGAAAAGGGGGAGGGGGGAAACAGAGGACAGGCAAGGGGTATACTGAGAGGGACAGAGGGAGAAAAAGGAGAGAGAGAGAAAGAATGTGTGTATAAAAATAAATAATGGATGGGGTACAAGGGGGAGGTGGGGCATTAGCGGGTCAGAGAAGTCAATGTTCATGCCATCAGGTTGGAGGCTACCCAGACGGAATATAAGGTGTTGTTCCTCCAACCTGAGTGTGGCTTCATCTTTACAGTAGAGGAGGCCGTGGATAGACATGTCAGAATGGAAATGGGATGTGGAGTTAAAATGTGTGGCCACTGGGGGATCCTGCTTTCTCTGGCGGACAGAGCTTCCTTTCTTAGATGAGGCCTCCCCCCAAAAAACAGCTCACAGGCCTGCAAGGGAGGCCTCGCCAGTTCTTTATGAAGCCTCGTCCAAGTAACCATCTATGAGTTACTTAAACGTTGCTAAAGTATCTGGTTTTACCACTGCCCACACAGGGCGTGAAATACAAGCTAACTCCTTCCAAGAAGTCGAAGTGCGACTTACAGCAGTCCTCGATGCAATGAGGCAGTATTCTGAAAAATGGTCTCTGAACCCAAAGCCGTCAACAACTCAAGCGTGTGCATTCCCCCCTGAGGAATCGAGAAGCAGCTCGGAAACTCCAGGTCTCTTGGTGTGGCAAGGAACTCGAACACCGCCCGACTCCGATTTACCTGGGCGTGTCACTGGACAGGACGCTCTCATTTGCCGCCCACATCCAAGAAACTCCCGAGGGAAAGCCGGCTCCCGCAATTCTCCCTTGAAAAAGTTAGCAGACACGAAATGGGGAGCTAATGCTCACACACTTGGATCAACTGCCCTAGCACTCTGCAGAATACTGTGCACCGGTGTGGGGCAGGTCAGCCCGTGCGAAGAAAATAGACCCGCTGCTTAACGAGCCCTGCCGAATAATCACCGCCACACTGCGCCCCACACCCACTTACATCATTTACAGACTTGCAGGCATTGCTCCCCCAGAGATCCTAAGACACACTACAACAAAAATTGAAAACGGTCAACAGAACTCGGATCCACGGCACCCACTACATCACCATGTGCCGGTTTCCAACCGTCTAAAATCGAGCAAAAGCCTTTGCTACAGTGGGGGAAGCATCCCCCTCAAACATACAGGATTGACCTCTGGCAACAAACAGAAGCCAGAACCCCACCAAACAATACAGCGCAAGACCCCACACAAATGTAACCAGACGGGGAACTGCTTGACGGACGGAAGTGGTGCACTCTCAACAGGGCGAGAGCGGGAGATTGTCGGACGGGAGACAATATGGTGAAGTGGGGGGCTTATTTCCTGAGGAGACTGAGGTCCTTTAACATCTGCCGGACGATGCTGAGGATGTTCTACGAGTCTGTGGTGGCCAGTGCTATCATGTTTGCTGTTGTGTGCTGGGGCAGCAGGCTGAGGGTAGCAGACACCAACAGGATCAACAAACTCATTCGTTAGGCCAGTGACGTTGTGGAGATGGAACTGGACTCTCTCACGGTGGTGTCTGAAAAGAGGTTGCTGTCCAAGTTGCATGCCATCTTGGACAATGTCTCCCATCCACTACATAACGTACTGGGTGGGCACAGGAGTACGTTCAGCCAGAGACTCATTCCACCGAGATGCAGCACAGAGCGTCATAGGAAGTCATTCCTGCCTGTGGCCATCAAACTTTACAACTCCTCCCTTGGAGGGTCAGACACCCTGAGCCAATAGGCTGGTCCTGGACTTATTTCCATCTGGCATAATTTACATATTATTATCTAATTATTTATGGTTTTATTACTATTTATTATTTATGGTGCAACTGTAACGAAAACCAATTTCCCTCGGGATCAATAAGGTATGACTATGACTAACCAGACAACACTAGAGTGGCTGGCTGTCTAGTGTGACAAGCTGTGATGATGACCCCTCCGAGTGAACAACTTGCCCTGTTATACTTTCTTCCAATCATTATGCCCCCTTGGAGTAGCTACGAACGGCAAGCGATCGGGAACACGGTAGCAGGGACGTTCCCCCCACAAAAACGTAGGAAACCAGCACGCGGATACCAAGAGCAAATAAGTTAGCATTGAACACCAGAAAATCTCAAATGGGACTGGTTCCTGACCCACATTGCTCATTTTGCCCCCACGGAACAGTTGGCTCTTTTAGACATGTTGTATGGGAACGTCCAGGGGTTTTTGGGTTTGTGGGGGAAGGTTATCAGTATCCTCACAGAACTAAGAGGGGTACAATTACCAATGGACCCCGCTGTATATCTTCTAAATGATGACTCCCACCTTTCCCTCACGGAAAAAAACATGCAATAATCTGGCTGGCAGGCCTGACTGCAGCTAAGAAGATTGTAGTCCAGCGTTGGAAACCTCCCTATGGTATTTCAAATACTCACTGGCTTTGGAGCTTTTTGGACCTGGAACTTTCATCAGCAAGAATAAATGATGCACCACCAAACAGGATCATAATGTGGACAAATTTGATATCTAACTTAAAAGATCTTTTGTTAAAATAGGAATGCTTTGTCTGTGTATGTACTACTATTCAGTTGGTTGGAGGGGAGAGGTATGTGTTGGGGGGAAGAGTGGATGGTGGTGAAGGTTGCGGGGTGGCTGGGTTAAACAGTCAAAATGTAATTGGCAATTGGTTGTATTGAATCTAATTTGTTGGTGTTGCTATAAAAAATTAATAATAAACCCCCCCCCCAGAAAATCTGCAGACGCTACCAATCCGAACCAATCCCCTCTCCCTGTCCCCTCATTCCCGCGACAGAGACGCACATCAGAGTCAGGTTTATCATCACCCGCACGTCGCGAAATTTGTGTTGGTTTGTTCCTTTTGCTGGCAGCCGTGCAGAGCAAAATCCATCGAGTTTCCACAGGGCCGTGCAAAAGGTTCAGGCACCCCAGCTGAGTACACGCGCCCAGGCCCTTTGCGCGACGCGACTGTCTGATCGGCCGATCGCGTGGCAGAAACTCAATGCGTAAGAGCACGCCGACGCGGCCAGGAGGCTCGGATGTTGGTCAGACCCCGAACGGCGGGACGGGGGCCAAGACACGTGACCCGAGTGACTTGACGCATGCAATTGCATTCGTCACATTACTGGCCAGAAGGGCTATTTTATTGAGATGGAAAGATGCCTTTTCTCCCACTTTGATACAATGGCTCTCTCAGGAGATGCTATGTCTTAGTTTGGAGCAAATCAGAAGTTGAACTTTTGATCCTCGATTTGACTTTGAGAAAAGGTGGGGCTCTTTTGCTCATTACTATCATTTGATTTGAGTTAATTAAGATGGTTCCCTTCTTATTCTCGTTTAAATGGATTTGAGTTGGCAGATTGATGTTTTTCTTTATGGCATGGCGTATAGCTCCGGGGTTGTGCTCCCAATAGTTTTTTCCCCGTTTTTTTTTTGTTTTAGTTAGTAGGGGTTCTTTTCTCCTCCTTTCTTTTTTCCAGAAAAAATAATTCTAACATTTTATTTTTGTTAATCAGTTATTTCCTCACATGACCCTGATCGGGGGGCTGAGCAGGAGCAACCTGTGGAGGGAAGGAGTGCCTTGCACCTCCTTTTGGTAGAGACGTGTCTCCACCCCACTAGCCCATCTCTCCACGGTGACACCAACATCTAGAAGGTGGCTCACGATGGACTGGACGTTGGCTTTGCGGGAGAAGCCAGAGACAGGTGGGAGATAGTTGCCTGTCCGACTGGAGGCCTGTGACCAGTGGAGAGCTGCAGGGTTCGGAGCCGGGTCCGTTGCTGTTTGTCGTCTAGATCGACGATCTGGGTGATAACGCGGTGAACTGGGTGGGCAGATTTGCGGGTGACACCAAGATTGGGGGAGTCGCGGACAGCGAGGAAGGCCATCAAAGCTTTGCAGTGGGACCTGGACCAGCGGGAAAACATGGATCGAGAAAACGGCAGATGGGAATTCAACGCAGACAAGTGCGAGGAGCTGCACTTTGGTAGGACCAACCAGGGTAGGTCAGACACAGTGAACGGTGGGGCACTGAGGAGTGTGGTGGAACAGAGGGATCTGGGAACACAGGTCCATAACTCATGGAAAGTGGTGTCACAGGTAGACAGGGTCGTAAAGAAAGCCTCGGGCACATTGACCTTCACAAATCGAAAGCTCCAGGAGGTGAGGTGTTATATTGAAACTGTTTTAAGACGATGGTGAGCCCTAATTTGGAGTATTGTGTGCAGTTTTCGATCACCGACCTCCAGGAAAGGTTGATAGAGTGCAGAGAAATTTTGCAAGGACGTTGGCAGGTCTGGAGGTACCCGGGTTGCAAGGAAAGATTGTAGAGGTGGGTACTGTATTCTCTAGAGCGTAGGAAAATGAGGGGAGATTTGATACAGATCCGTAACTCCTTGAAAGTGGTGTCATGGTGAGACAGGGTCAGAAGAAAGATTTTAGCACACTGGCCTTCACAAATCGAAGTATTGAGTACAGGAGACGGGACGTTATGCTGAGGTTGCTAGGAGACGCCGGTGAGGCCCGATTCAGAGTACTGACAGCAGTTTACAGTCGCCGACCTCCGGGAAAGATGTAAATAAGACTGAAAGAGTGCAGGGAAAATTTACAGGCATGTTGCCGGGCCTCGAGGATCTGAGTCATGGGGAAACGTTGAATCGGCTGGGACTTTATTCTCTGGAGCATAGGAGAATGGGAGGGGGGAGATTTGGTAGAGGGATGTAGACGGCTAAATGCCTTTTCTCCACTGAGGTCGGGCCAGACCAGAACCAGAGGTCGTAGGTTTGGTAGAGTTTTAAGGATAATTGGGGATGTAAGAAATGATTCTTAGACTCTAATGGGTTAAAATTAAGTGCCAGCTTGTGTGCGCTTTGCTTTGGACAGTGTGCAGAGGCTGTCCTTCGCTAAGGAACCTGCCTTCAGCTTGTTTAGATTAACGACTCAGCACTGTCCCTTGAGAACAGTATGGGGGGCTGGATTCACACACCATGTCTTACTGTTTCGCAGCACTAAATTAAGCTCCCTCCCTTGTCTCTAACGAAAGGGAGTAACTGATAAAGGCTGGACAGAACATTCCTTTCTTAATCAAAGCTCAGATTTAGTGGACTCTCTTACCTAAGTAATTACAGTTTTGCTCCGACGGACTTGGCTGCAATATCTGTTGAACTGATTGCTCTTTGTATCGATAGTCCTATAAATTGTATTGTTTCTGAATGTTAGACAGAAGCTTGTCGTGAGCCACCAGAGAGAGAGAGAGAGAGAGAGAGAGAGAGAGAGAGAGAGAGAGAGAGAGAGAGAGAGAGAGAGAAATTCTGTCTCTTTGATGTTTGGCTCCGAGCTTCTCGCCGGCTGAGCTCGAAGAAATAAACCGGTGAAAACGATAAAGTGAAGAACCGTATGGTGCGGTTACTGGTCCGGCGAATTTAAGTTTACAGGTTAAGGGTGAAAGGTGAAACGTTGAAGGGGAACACAAGGGGAAATTCTTCCCTCGGAGGGTGGTGAGAGTGGGCAAACGAGCTGCCAACGGAGGCGGCCGACACGAACTCGATTTCAACGTTGAGGAGAAGTTTGGACGGGTACCTGGGTGGGGGGGGCAGTGGTCCCGGATGGGAGCAGGCTGTTTTAAATGGTTCGGCCCGGACTAGACAGGCCAACGGGCCCGATCCTGAGCTACGGTGTTGAATTGACTGTATCCGCGCACCCGTCATCGTGTTTGTAACACCGAGCAGACGCCCTCTTCTCAAGCGCAGTGGGTCGCCTGACGCTAACGCAGCTCCGGGGCGCCGGAGTTCAGAGTCCGACTCTGGCTCCCTGCCCGTCCTCCCCGCGGATCGCGCGGGCTTCCCCCGGGCGCTCCGATTTCCCCCCAACGTAGGCTAATTGGCCCTCCTTTACCCCCTGGACACCCATGGCTGTGTCGCCACTCACAGCTCTGATCTGCTAATTAAATTTGCTGACGACACTACACTGACTGGCCTAATCTCAAACAATAACGAGGCGGCCTACAGGGAAGAAGTCATCACCCTGACACAGTGATGCGAAGAGAACAAACTCTCCCTCATTGTCACAAAAACAAAGGAGCCGATTGTGGATGACAGGAGGAATGGAGACAGGCTAACCCCTATTGACATCAATGGATCTGGGGTTGAGAGGGTGAACAGCTTTAAGTTCCTCAGCATAAACATCACCGAGGATCTCACATGGTCTGTACATACTGGCTGTGTTGTGAAAAAAGCACAACAGCGACTCTTTCACCTCAGACAGTTGAAGAAGTTTGGGATGGGGCCCAAATCCTAAGAACTTTCTACAAGGACATAATTGAGAGCATCCTGACTGGCTGCATCACTGCCTGGTATGGGAACTGTACTTCCCTTAATCACAGGAACCTGCAGAGAGTGGTGCGGACAGCCCAGCACATCTGTAGATGTGAACTTCCCACTATTCAGGACATTTACAGAGACAGGTGTGTAAAAAGGGCCCAAAGGATATTGGGGACCCAATTCACCACAACCACAAACTGTTCCTGCTGCTACCATCCGGGAAACGGTACCACAGCATAAAAGCCAGGACCAACAGGCTCCGGGACAGCTTCTTCCACCCGGCCATAAGACTCATTAACTCATGCTGATGCAACTGTATTTCTATGTTATGTTGACTGTCCTGTTGTGCACAATATTTACTATAAATTGCACATTTAGACGGAGACGTAACACAAAGATTTTCACTCCTCATGTATACGAAGGATGTCAGTAATGAAGTCAATTCCATTCAATAAACCGTCCCGTGATGAGGTTAGGGTTAAAACTGGGCTGTCGGGGGTGGGAGCGCGCTGGGGCTGCGAGCTTTGTAGGGCCGGATGGGTCAGCTGCACGCGAGATCTCCGAATCAGTAAAATAAACACCCCCAGGAAATCTTCCCCACATTTAAAATGCACCCAGACGGGGCCATGGATGGGAAAGGTTTAGAGCTGGGGCTCCTGAGCTCCATTTTGTTTTTAGACGCCACGAGCCGGTACAGGTGTCCCCCACAAGGATAACAATGGAAACCGAATGCAGTAGTGAACTGAACGTGAAGCAACTGCGTGAGATTTTTGCTGTAATGATAAAGTACGACTTTAATTTTGAAAGGGTACGTAGGTTTAGGGGATATTTGCAGGACATTTTGAGTCCTTACAAAGAACTGTGCGATAGAAAAATGCGCGAGGCTCAGCAGTCAAGCAAGTCTTCCACATCAGCCACAGCAGACGACGAACCTCGATCTCCGACATCGAGGCGGGCAGTCATAGGAGAAGATGAGCTGCCTGCCCTGATCAACGATGAGATGACACCCCCGTGTCCCACCAGCCCAACACCCAGGCTGCGGACAGATACCGTACCGATTCGCGGAGAATGCGACAGTAGCCGGGAGGCACACAGCACATCTTTAAGAAAAAAGCCGAAATAAGCAAGCTAATTAATTAGGTGTTGCCGACACGTAATTGTCGGCTCACATCAGTTGCCGATTTCCGATTGCATCGCCTCTGATCTGGGCCGACAATTATGTGTTGGCGGCACCTAATTCATTAACATGTTTTATTTCGGCTTTTTTATTAAAGATGTGCTGTGTGCCTCCCGGCTACTGCTGCGTTCTTCCTGGCAATGTATCGGGTTGGCGGCCTGGAGGGTGGGGACCAGTGCACCACCCCAAACCTGCGACGACTCATACTACACTGTACATACATTATTTCTACTTTATATAGGCTGTGTATTTTTATGTGTTATTTGGTATGATTTGGCAGCTTCATAGCTTAAAGATTACTGGAGAGCACGTTTATGCCAACAGTGCTTGCGTGAGATTTTTGCTACGGAGATCTCTGCAGGCAATCGTTGTAGAGAAGTATTTCTACTTTATATAGGCCTATGTATTTATCATATCATTCCTGCTTTTACTATATGTTACTGTTATTTTAGGTTTTATGTGTTATTTGGCATGATTTGGTAGGTTATTTTTGGGTCTGCGAACACTCACAAAATTTTCCCATATAAATAAATGGTAATTGCTTCTTCGCTTTACGACATTCCGGCTTACGAACCGTTTCACTGGAACGCTCTACCTTCGGATGGCGGGGGAAACCTGTACCATGAAGCAAGGGGCTCCTGGACCCCAGGTTTCATAGAAACATAGAACATAGGTGCAGGAGTAGGCCATTCGGCCCTTCGAGCCTGCACTGCCATTCAGTGTGATCATGGCTGATCATCCAACTCAGAACCCCTTCCCTCCATACCCCCTGACCCCCGTAGCCACAAGGGCCATATCTAACTCCCTCTTAAATACAGCCAATGAACTGGCCTCAACTGTTTCCTGTGGCAGAGAATTCCACAGATTCACCACTCTCTGAGTGAAGAAGTTTTTCCTAATCTCGGTCCTAAAAGGCTTCCCCTTTATCCTCAAACTGTGACCCCTCGTTCTGGACTTCCCCAACATCGGAAACAATCTTCCTGCATCTAGCCCGTCCAATCCCTTTAGATTTTATACGTTTCAATCAGATCCCCCCTCAATCTTCTAAATTCCAGCGGGTATAAGCCTAGTCGATCCAGTCTTTCTTCACATGAAAGTCCTGCCATCCCAGGAACCAATTTGGTGAACCTTCTTTGTACTCGCTCTATGGCAAGAATGTCTTTCCTCAGATTAGGGGACCAAAACTGCACACAATACTCCAGGTGTGGTCTCACCAAGGCCTTGTACAACTGCAGTAGTACCTCCCTGCTCCTGTACTCATATCCTCTCGCTATAAATGCCAGCATACCATTCGCCTTTTTCACCGCCTGCTGTACCTGCATGCCCACTTTCAATGACTGGTGTATAATGACACCCAGGTCTCGTTGCACCTCCCCTTTTCCTAATCGGCCACCATTCAGATAATAATCTGCTTTCCTGTTCTTGCCACCAAAGTTGATAACTTCACATTTATCCACATTAAATTGCATCTGCCATGAATTTGCCCACTCACCTAACCTATCCAAGTCACCCTGCATCCTCTTAGCATCCTCCTCACAGCTAACACTGCCACCCAGCTTCATGTCATCCGCAAACTTGGAGATGCTGCATTTAATTCCCTCGTCCAAGTCATTAATATATATTGTAAACAACTGGGGTCCCAGCACTGAGCCTTGTGGTACCCCACTAGTCACTGCCTGCCATTCTGAAAAGGTCCCGTTTATTCCCACTCTGATTCCTGTCTGCCAACCAATTCTCTATCCACATCAATACCTTACCCCCAATACGGTGTGCATTAAGTTTGCACACTAATTTCCTGTGTGGGACCTTGTCAAAAGCCTTTTGAAAATCCAAATATACCACATCCACTGGTTCTCCCCTATCCACTCTACTAGTTACATCCTCAAAAAATTCTATGAGATTCGTCAGACATGATTTTCCTTTCACAAATCCATGCTGACTTTGTCCGATGATTTCACCGCTTTCCAAATCTTTGATAACTGACTCCAGCAGTTTCCCCACCACCGATGTCAGGCTTACCCGTCTATAATTCCCCGGTTTCTCTCTCCCTCCTTTTTTAAAAAAGTGGGGTTACATTAGCCACCCTCCAATCCTCAGGAACTAGTCCAGAATCTAACGAGTTTTGAAAAATTATCTCTAATGCATCCACTATTTCTTGGGCTACTTCCTTCAGCACTCTGGGATGCAGACTATCTGGCCCTGGGGATTTATCTGCCTTTAATCCCTTCAATTTACCTAACACCACTTCCCTACTAACATGTATTTCCCTCAGTTCCTCCATCTTACTGGACCCTCGAGGGATAAACGCAGGCAAATGTGTTAGTTTGGGCATGACATGTAAAGCTCTGACAACCATCTATAGATCTGCAGTGGAGACTGTATCGACTGGCTGCATCAAGGCCTGGTATGGAATCACCAATGTCCCAGACTGGAAAATGTTGTGCATATTGCCTCAGGACTCAAATCACCAAGTTCAGGAACAGTTATTACCCCTCAAACATCAGGAAGGAGGTACAGGAGCCTCAGGACTCAAATCACCAAGTTCAGGAACAGTTATTACCCCTCAAACATCAGGAAGGAGGTACAGGAGCCTCAGGACTCAAATCACCAAGTTCAGGAACAGTTATTACCCCTCAAACATCAGGAAGGAGGTACAGGAGCCTCAGGACCCACACCACCAGGTTCAGGAACAGTTATTACCCCTCAAACATCAGGAAGGAGGTACAGGAGCCTCAGGACCCACACCACCAGGTTCAGGAACAGTTACTACCCCTCAACCATCAGGAAGGAGGTACAGGAGCCTCAGGACCCACACCACCAGGTTCAGGAACAGTTATTACCCCTCAACCATCAGGAAGGAGGTACAGGAGCCTCAGGACCCACACCACCAGGTTCAGGAACAGTTATTACCCCTCAAACATCAAGAAGGAGGTACAGGAGCCTCAGGACCCACACCACCAGGTTCAGGAACAGTTATTACCCCTCAACCATCAGGAAGGAGGTACAGGAGCCTCAGGACCCACACCACCAGGTTCAGGAATAGTTACTACCCCTCAAACATCAAGAAGGAGGTACAGGAGCCTCAGGACCCACACCACCAGGTTCAGGAACAGTTATTACCCCTCAACCATCAGGAAGGAGGTACAGGAGCCTCAGGACCCACACCACCAGGTTCAGGAACAGTTATTACCCCTCAAACATCAAGAAGGAGGTACAGGAGCCTCAGGACCCACACCACCAGGTTCAGGAACAGTTATTACCCCTCAAACATCAAGAAGGAGGTACAGGAGCCTCAGGACCCACACCACCAGGTTCAGGAACAGTTATTACCCCTCAAACATCAAGAAGGAGATACAGGAGCCTCAGGACCCACACCACCAGGTTCAGGGACAGTTATTACCCCTCAAACATCAGGAAGGAGGTACAGGAGCCTCAGGACCCACACCACCAGGTTCAGGAACAGTTATTACTCCTCAACCATCAGGCTCTCGAACCAAAGGACATAACTTCACTCGTCCCCATCATTGAAGTGTTTTCACAACTGATGGACCAATTTTCAAGGACTCATCATCTCACGTTCCCAATACTTATTGCTTATTTATTTATATTTTTGGTATTTGCAGAGTTTCTTGTCTTTTGCACACTGGTTGAACAAGTGAATGAATCTCAGGGTTGTATCTGATGCACTTTGATGAATAAAATTTACCTGGCGCTTTTAGATTGTGAATCTGACAATCAACTCGTTTCAATATTGATGTCAACTTTTAAAGTCACTCCCACTCCCCCCCCCCACCTCAAAGAAGGGACCTTGGGGTACGGGCACGCGGTTCTCTGAGAGCGGAGAGATCGGGCGGTGAGACGGGGGTCGTTGGGCGAGTCAGGACACTCGAGTACAGGGGCCAGAAGATAATAGTGTTCGCCCGGCTGTAGGAGAGATGTTGCCTAGCCGGAGAGAGCGCAGAGGGAGACTTACGAGGATGTTCCCGGGACGTCAAGGGGCTGAGTTACGGACTGAGGTCGGG
Source organism: Mobula birostris (assembly GCF_030028105.1). Taxonomy (NCBI): domain Eukaryota; kingdom Metazoa; phylum Chordata; class Chondrichthyes; order Myliobatiformes; family Myliobatidae; genus Mobula; species Mobula birostris. The sequence continues at coordinate 159,724 of NW_027278609.1, forward strand.
CAGGCTGGGACTCCTATCCCCTGGAGCGTAGGGAGCGGCCTTAAACGAGGTGTATAAAACCCTCGAGGTCAGTTTCAGGATCAGCTTTAACATCACCGGCGTCGGTCGTGAAATGTGATCATTTTACAGCAGTAGTACACAATGAAATACATGGTATAGAGGGAAAAAAAAACGTGAGCTACGTTAAGTATCTACGTCTATTAAATAGCTAAGTTAAAATAAGTCGTGCGAAAAATCAGAAATAAGAAGTAATGAGATTGTGTTCATGTGTTCAGTGTCCGTGCAGAAATCGGATGGCAGAGGGGAAGAAGCTGTTCCTGAATCGCTGAGTGTGTGTCTTCGGGCTTCTGTACCTCCTTCCTGACGGTAACAGTGAGAAGAGGGCACGTCCTGGGTGGTGGGGGTCCCTAATGACGAACACGGCCTTCCTGAGACACCGCTCCCTGACGATGTCCTGGACACGGCGGAGGCCGGGACCTGTGATGGAGCTGACTAATTTCACAAGTTTCTGCAAATTACGCAGTCGTTTCTCCCCCACTTCTCCACTCCCCAATACCAGACGGTGATGCAGCCTGTCAGAATGCTCTCCACAGTACATCTGTAGACGTTTTTTGTGTGCTTTTGTTGACAAACCAAATCTCCTCAAACTCCTGATGAAATATAGCTGCTGTTTAGACTTCTTCATCACTATTTTATACTTTATTGTCGCCAAACAATTGATACTGGAACGTACAATCATCACAGCGATATTTGATTCTGCGCTTCCTGCTCACTGGATTACAAATCGATAGTAAAAACCAGTCATTGAAAGTGGGCATGCAGGTACAGCAGGCGGTGAAAAAGGCGAATGATATGCTGGCATTTATAGCGAGAGGATTCGAGTACAGGAGCAGGGAGGTACTACTGCAGTTGTACAAGGCCTTGGTGAGACCACACCTGGAGTATTGTGTGCAGTTTTGGTCCCCCAATCTGAGGAAAGACATCCTTGCCATAGAGGGAGTACAAAGAAGGTTCACCAGATTGATTCCTGGGATGGCAGGACTTTCATATGAAGAAAGACTGGATGAACTGGGCTTGTACTCGTTGGAATTTAGAAGATTGAGGGGGGATCTGATTGAAACGTATAAAATCCTAAAGGGACTGGACAGGCTAGATGCAGGAAGATTGTTCCCGATGTTGGGGAAGTCCACAACGAGGGGTCACAGTTTGAGG
>NW_027278610.1:0-160389 GCF_030028105.1 Mobula birostris
CGAAAACACAGCGATATTGGGGAAGGTATGGGAGGTGCGCGAAAACAGGGCGATATAGTGGAAGCTATTGGATGTGCACGAAAACAGGGCGATATAGGCGATGCTATGAGAGGTGCGCGAAAACACCGTGATATATGGGGAAGACATGAGAGGTGCGCAAAAACAGGGCAATATAGTGGAACCTATGGGATGTGAGCGAAACCACGGCGATACAGGGGAATGTATCAGAGGTGCGCGAAAACACGGCGATATAGGGGAAGCTATGAGTGGTAAGCAATAACACAGCGATAAAGTTGAAGTTATGGGATGTGCGTGAAAACAGGGCGATATAGGGGAAGATATGAGAGGTGCGCAAAAACACAGCGATGTATGCGAAGCCATGGGAGGTGCGCGGGAAACAGGGCAATATAGAGGAAGGTATGAGCGGTGCGCGAAGGCACAGCGATATAGAGGATGCTATGGGAGGTGCTTGAATACACAGACATATAGGAGACGTTATGAGATGTGCATGAAAATACGACGATATTGGGGAAGCCATGAGAGGTGTGCGAGAATACAGCGATATAGGGGACGGTATGGGAGGAGTGCGAAAACAGGGCGACGTAGGGGAAGGTATGAGAGGTGCGCGAAGGCACAGCGATATAGGGGATGCTATGAGAGGTGCGCGAAAACACCGTGATATAGGGGAAGACATGAGAGGTGCGCAAAAACAGGGCAATATAGTGGAACCTATGGGATGTGCGCGAAACCACGGCGATACAGGGGAATGTATCAGAGGTGCGAGAAAACACAGCGATATAGGGGACGCTATGGGACATGCGCAAAAAAACAGTGATGTAGGGGACGGTATGAGAGGTGTGCGAGAACATGGCGATATAGGGGAAATTGTAACAGGTGCGCGAAAACATGGCAATACAGGAGAATGTATCAGAGGTGCGAGAAAACACAGCGATATAGGGGAATTAATGATCGGAGCGAAAACATAGCGATATAGGTGAAGACATGCCAGGTGCGCGAAAACACGGCGTTATAGGGTAAGCTATGAGAGGTGAGCAATAACACAGCGATCAAGGTGAAGCTATGGGATGTGCGCGAAAACAGCGATGTAGGTGAAGCTATGGGAGGTGCGCCAAAACACAGCGATATAGGGGACGGTATGAGATGTGCATGAATACACGGCGATATTGGGGAAGCCATGAGAGGTGCCTGAAAACACGGCGATATAGGGGAAGGTATGAGAGGTTCCCGAAGGCACAGCGATATAGGGGATGCTATGGGAGGTGCGCGAAAATACAGCGATATAGGAGACGGTATGAGTTGTGCATAGAAACATGGCGATATAGGGGGAGGTATGAGAGGTTCGCGTAAACACGGCGACATAGGGGAAAGTATGAGAGGTGCGCGAAAGCAGGGCAATATAGTGGAAGCTATGGGATGTGCACGAAAACAGGGCGATATAGGGGATGCTATGAGAGGTGCGCGAAAACACCGTGATATAGGGGAAGACATGAGAGGTGCGCAAAAACAGGGCAATATAGTGGAACCTATGGGATGTGCGCGAAACCACGGCGATACAGGGGAATGTATCAGAGGTGCGAGAAAACACAGCGATATAGGGGACGCTATGGGACATGCGCAAAAACACAGTGCTATAGGGGAAGTTATGAGAGGTGTGCGAGAACACGGCGATATAGAGGACATTATGAGAGGTGTGCGAAAACACGGCGATACGGGAGAATGTATCAGATGTGCGAGAAAACACAGCGATATAAGGGAAGTATTAAGAGGATCGAAAACATAGCGATCTAGGTGAAGACATGAGAGGTGCGCGAAAACATGTCGATGTAGTGGAAGCTATGAGAAGTGAACAAAAACAGCGATATAGGGGAATCTATGAGAGGTGAGCAATAACACAGCGATAAAGTTGAATCTATGGGATGTGCGTGAAAAGACAGCGATATAGGGGAAGTTATGAGAGGTGCGCAAGGCACAGCGATATAGGGGATGCTATGGGAGGTGCGTGAATACACAGCGATATAGGGGACGTGATGAGATGTGCATGAAAACGCAGTGATATTGGGGAAGGTATGAGAGGTGTGCAAAAACACAGCGGTATACGGGAATGCATGAGAGGTGCACAAAAACAGCGATATAGATGAAGGAATGGGAGGTGCGCGAAAACAGGGCGATATTTGGGAAGGTATGAGAGGTGCGCGAAAGCACAGCCATATAAGGGAAGCTATGGGAGGTGCGCGAATATACAGCGATATAGAGGACGTTATGAGATGTGCATAACAACACGGCGATATAGGGGAAGCTATGAGGGGTGAGCAATAACACAGCGCTAAAGGTGAATCTATGGGATGTGCGCGAAAAGACAGCGATAGAGGGGAAGGTATGAGAGGTGCGCAAGGCACAGCGATATAGGGGGAGGTATGAGAGGTGCACGAAAACACAGAAATATAGGGGACGTGATGAGATGTGCATGAAAACGCAGTGATATTAGGGAAGGTATGAGAGGTGCACAAAAACACAGCGATATAGGAGAAGTTATGAGAGGTGTGTGAAAACACAGCGATATAGGGGGAGGTATGAGAGGTGCATGAAAACACAGCGATATAGGGGAAGGTATGGAAGGTGCGCGAAAACAGGGCAATATAGGGGAAGGTATGAGAGGTACGCGAAGGCAGAGCAATATAAAGGATGCTATGGGATGTGCGCGAATACACAGCGATATAGGGGACGTTATGAGATGTGCATGAAAACTCGGCAATATAGGGGAAGGTATAAGAGCTGCGCAAAAATACAGTGATATAGGAGAAGTTATGAGAGGTGCGTGAAAACACAGCGATATAATGGTAGCTATGAGAGGTGCACGAAAACACAGCGATATTATGGAAGGTATGGGAGGTGCGCGAAAACAGGGCGATATAGTGGAAGCTATGGGATGTGCACGAAAACAGGGCGATATAGGGGATGCTATGAGAGGTGCGCGAAAAGACCGTGATATATGGGGAAGACATGAGAGGTGCGCAAAAACAGGGCAATATAGTGGAACCTATGGGATGTGCGCAAAACCACGGCGATACAGGGGAATGTATCAGAGGTGCGCGAAAACACGGCGATATAGGGGAAGCTATGAGTGGCAAGCAATAACACAGAGATAAAGTTGAAGTTATGGGATGTGCGTGAAAACAGGGCGATATAGGGGAAGATATGAGAGGTGTGCAAAAACACAGCGATGTATGCGAAGCCATGGGAGGTGCGCGGGAAACAGGGCGATATAGAGGAAGGTATGAGCGGTGCGCGAAGGCACCGCGATATAGAGGATGCTATGGGAGGTGCTTGAATACACAGACATATAGGAGATGTTAGGAGATGTGCATGAAAATACGGCCATATTGGGGAAGCCATGAGAGGTGTGCGAAAATACAGCGATATAGGGGACGGTATGGGAGGAGTGCGAACACAGGGCGACGTAGGGGAAGGTATGAGAGGTGCGCGAAGGCACAGCGATATAGGGGATGCTATGGCAGCTGCGCGAATACACAGCGATATATGGGACGTTAAGAGATGTGCATTAAAACGCGGCGATATTGGGGAATTCATGAGAGGTGTGCAAAAATACGGCGATATAGGAGAAATTATGAGAGGTGCGTGAAAACACAGCGATATAGTGGAAGGTATGGAAGATGCGCGAAAACAGGGCGATATAGGGGAAGGTATGAGAGGTGCGCGAAGGCACAGCAATACAAGGGATGCTATGGGAGGTGCGCAAATACAGAGCGATATAAGGGACGTTATGAGATGTGCATGAAAACACATCAATATGGGGAAAGTTATGAGATGTGCGCAAAAATACATCGATATAGGGGAAGGTATGAGAGGTGCGCGAAAACACAGTGATATAGGGGAAGCTATGGGAATGCGCGAAAGCACAGCGATATAGGGGAGGGTATGAGATGTGCATGAATACACGGCGATAGTCGGGAATCCATGAGAGGTGTGCAAAAACACAGCGATATAGGGGAATGTATGAGAGCTGCGTGAAAACACAGTGATATAGGGGAAGGTATTAGAGGAGCGCGAAAACAGTGCGATAGAGAGGAAGTTATGAGAGATGCGTGAAAACCCAGCGACATTGGGGACGTTATGAGATGTGCATGAAAACATGGTGATATTGGGGAAGGTATGAGAGGTGTGCAAAAACACAGCGGTAAATGGGAATGCATGCAAGGTGCACGAAAACAGCGATATAGGTGAAGGAATGGGAGGTGCGCGAAAACAGGGCGATATTTGGGAAGGTATGAGAGGTGCGCGAAAGCACAGCGATATAAGGGAAACTATGGGAGGTGCGCGAATATACAGTGATATAGAGGACGTTATGAGATGTGCATGAAAACACGGCAATATAGGGGAAGGTATAAGAGCTGCGCAAAAATACAGTGATATAGGCGAAGTTATGAGAAGTGCGTGAAAACACAGCGATATAAGGGTGGCTATGAGAGGTGCACGAAAACACAGCGATATTGGGGAAGGTATGGGAGGTGCGCGAAAACAGGGCGATATAGGGGAATTTATGAGAGGTGCGCAAAAACAGGACAATATAGTGGAACCTATGGGATGTGCGCAAAACCACGGCGATACAGGGGAATGTATCAGAGGTGCGAGAAAACACAGCGATATAGGGGACGCTATGGGACATGCGCAAAAAAACAGTGATATAGGGGACGGTATGAGAGGTGTGCGAGAACATGGCGATATAGGGGAAATTGTAACAGGTGCGCAATACAGGAGAATGAATCAGAGGTGCGAGAAAACACAGCGATATAGGGGAATTAATGATAGGAGCGAAAACATAGCGATATAGGTGAAGACATGCCAGGTGCGCGAAAACACGGCGTTATAGGGTAAGCTATGAGAGGTGAGCAATAACACAGCGATCAAGGTGAAGCTATGGAATGAGCGCGAAAACAGTGATGTAGGTGAAGCTATGGGAGGTGCGCCAAAACACAGCGATATAGGGGAAGCTATGGGACATGCGCAAAAAAACAGTGATATAGGGGAAGGTATGAGAGGTGTGCGTGTACACGGCGATATAGGGGAAATTGTAAGAGGTGCGCGAAAACATGGCAATACAGGAGAATGTATCAGAGGTGCGAGAAAACACAGCGATATAGGGGAATTAATGATAGGAGCGAAAACATAGCGATATAGGTGAAGACATGCCAGGTGCGCGAAAACACGGCGTTATAGGGTAAGCTATGAGAAGTGAGCAATAACACAGCGATCAAGGTGAAGCTATGGAATGTGCGCGAAAACAGTGATGTAGGTGAAGCTATGGGAGGTGCGCCAAAACACAGCGATATAGGGGACGGTATGAGATGTGCATGAATACACGGCGATATTGGGGAAGCCATGAGAGGTGCCTGAAAACACAGCGATATAGGGGAAGGTATGAGAGGTTCACGAAGGCACAGCGATATAGGGGATGCTATGGCAGGTGCGCGAAAACACAGCGATATAGGAGACCGTATGAGTTGTGCATAGAAACATGGCGATATAGGGGGAGGTATGAGAGGTTCGTGTAAACACGGCGACATAGGGGAAAGTATGAGAGGTGCGCGAAAACTTGGCGTTACAGGGGAATGCATCAGAGGTGCCAGAAAATATAACTATGTAGTGGAATACATGAGAGGTGCGCGAAAACACCGTGATATAGGGGAAGACATGAGAGGTGCGCAAAAACAGGGCAATATAGTGGAACCTATGGGATGTGCGCGAAACCACGGCGATACAGGGGAATGTATCAGAGGTGCGAGAAAACACAGCGATATAGGGGACGCTATGGGACATGCGCAAAAACACAGTGCTATAGGGGAAGTTATGAGAGGTGTGCGAGAACACGGCGAAATAGGGGACATTATGAGAGGTGTGCGAAAACACGGCTATACGGGAGAATGTATCAGATGTGCGAGAAAACACAGCGATATAAGGGAAGTATTGAGAGGATCGAAAACATAGCGATCTAGGTGAAGACATGAGAGGTGCGCGAAAACATGTCGATGTAGTGGAAGCTATGAGAAGTGAGCAAAAACACAGCGATACAGGGGAATCTGTGAGAGGTGAGCAATAACACAGCAATAAAGGTGAATCTATGGGATGTGCGCGAAAAGACAGCTATATAGGGGAAGTTATGAGAGGTGCGCAAGGCACAGCGATATAGGGGATGCTATGGGAGGTGCGTGAATACATAGCGATTTGGGGACGTGATGAGATGTGCATGAAAACGCAGTGATAATAGGGAAGGTATGAGAGGTGCACAAAAACACAGCGATATTGGAGAAGTTATGAGAGGTGTGCGAAAACACAGCGATATAGGGGAAGGTATGAAAGGTGCACGAAAACGCAGTGATATAAGGGACAGTATAGGAGGTGCGCGAAAACAGGGCGATATAGGGGAAGGTATGAGAGGTGCACGAAGGCACAGCGATATAGGGGATGCTATGGCAGTTGCGTGAATACACAGCGATATATGGGACATTAAGAGATGTGCATGAAAATACGGCAATATAGGGGAAGGTATAAGAGCTGCACAAAAATACAGTGATATAGGACAAGTTATGAGAGGTGTGTGAATAACACAGCAATATCAGGGAAGGTATGAGGGGTGCACGAAAACACAGCGATATTGGGGAAGGTATGAGAGGTGCGAAGGCACAGCGATATAGGGGATGCTATGAGAGGTGCGTGAATACACAGCGATATACGGGACGTGATGAGATGTGCATGAAAACGCAGTGATATTAGGGAAGGTATGAGAGGTGCACAAAAACACAGAGATATTGGAGAAGTTATGAGAGGTGTACGAAAACACAGCGACATAGGGGAAGGTATGAAAGGTGCACGAAAACGCAGTGATATAAGGGAAGGTATAGGAGGTGCGCGAAAACAGGGCGAAATAGGGGAAGGTATGAGAGGTGCACGAAGGCACAGCGATATAGGGGATGCTATGGGAGGTGCGCAAAAGCACAGCGATATAGGAGACGGTATTGAGATGTGCATAAAAACATGGCGATATAGGGGGAGGTATGAGAGGTGCACGTAAACATGGCGATTTAGGGGAAAGTATGAAAGGTACGCGAAACTTGGTGTTACAGGGAAATGCATCAGAGGTGCCAGAAAACACAGCAATGTAGTGAAAGACATGTGAGGTGCGCGGAAACAGGGCAATATAGTGGAAGGTATGGGATGTGCGCGAAAACAGGGCGATATAGGGGAAGGTATGAGAGGTGCGCGAAGGCAGAGCGATATAGGGAATGTTATGGGAGGTGCACGAATACACAGTGATATAGGGGACGTTATGAGATGTGCATAAAAACACGGCAATATAGGGGAAGTTATGAGAGGTGCGCAAAAATACAGCAATACAGGGGAAGTTATGAGAGGTGCGTGAAAACGCAGCGATATAAAGGGAGGTATGAGAGGTACACGAAAAGACAGTGATATAGGGGAAGACATGAGAGGTGCGTGAAAACAGAGCGATATAGGGGACGCTATTGGACGTGCGCGAAAACACAGTGATATAGGGGAAGATATGAGAGGTGTGCAAGAACACGGCGATATAGGTGAAATTATGAGAGTTGCGCGAAAACATGTTGATACAGGGAACTGTATCAGAAGTGTGAGAACACAGAGCGATATAGGGGAAGTAATGAGAGGAGCGGAAACACAGTGATATAGTTGAAGAAATGAGAGGTGCGCAAAAACACGGCGATATAGGGGAAGGTATGAGATGTGCGGAAAAACACAGCGATGTAGGCGAAGCCATGGGAGGTGCACGGGAAAAAGGGCGATATAAGGGAAGGTATGAGCGATGCATGAAGGCACAGTGATATAGGGGATGCTATGGGAGGTGCGTGAATACACAGAGATATAGGAGACGTTATGAGATGTGCATGAAAAAACGGTGATATTGGGGAAGCCATGAGAGGTGTGCGAAAATACAGCGATATAGGGGACGGTATGGGAGGTGTGCGAAAACAGGGCGATATAAGGGAAGGTATGAGCGATGCATGAAAGCACAGCGATATAGGGGATGCTATGGCAGTTGCGCGAATACACAGCGATATATGGGACGTTAAGAGATGTGCATGAAAATACGGCAATATAGGGGAAGGTATAAGAGTTGCACAAAAATACAGTGATATAGGAGAATTTATGAGAGGTGCGTGAATAACACAGCGATATCAGGGAAGGTATGAGGGGTGCACGAAAACACCGATATTGGGGAATGTATGAGAGGTGCGAAGGCACAGCGATATAGGGGATGCTATGAGAGGTGCATGAAAACGCAGCGATATAGGAGAAGTTGTGAGAGGTGTGCGAAAACACAGCGATATAGGGGAAGGTATGAAATGTGCATGAAAACACAGCCATATAGGGGAAGTATTGAGAGGAGCGAAAACATAGCGATCTAGGTGAAGAAATGACAGGTGAGCAAAAACACGGCGATACAGGGGAAGCTATGAGGGGTGAGGATTAACACAGTGATAAAGCTGAATCTATGGGATGTGCGCGAAAAGACAGCGATATAGGGGAAGCTATGAGAGGTGCGCAAGGCACAGCGATATAGGGGAAGCTACGAGAGGGGCGCAAGGCACAGCGATATAGGGGATGCTATGAGAGGTACGCGAATACACAGCGATATTGGGGAAATTATGAGAGGTGTATGTAAACTCAGCGATATTAGGGAAGGTATGACAGGTGCACAAAAACTCAGTGATATAGGAGAAGTTATGAGAGGTGTATGAAAACACAGCAATATAGGGGAAGGTATGAAAGGTGCACAAAAACACAGCGATATAGCGGAAGGAATCGGAGGTGCGCGAAAACAGGGCGATATAGGGGAAGGTATGAGAGGTGCGCGAAGGCACAGCGATATAGGGGATGCTATGGGAGGTGCGCGAATACACAGCGATATGGGGGACGTTTTGAGATGTGCATAAAAACACGGCGATATAGGGGAAGTTATGAGAGGTGCGCAAAAATACAGCAATATAGGAGAAGTTATGAGTGGTGCGTGAAAACACAGCGATATAGGGGGAGGTATGAGAGGTACACGAAAACACAGCGATATAGGGGAAGTTATGGGAGGTGCTCGAAAACAGGGCGATATAGGGAAAGGTATGAGAGGTGTGCGAAGGCACAGCAATATAGGGGACGGTATGGGAGGTGGACGAAAGCACAGTGATATAGGGGAAGACATGAGATTTGCATGAAAACACAGCGATATAGGGGACGCTATTGGACGTGCGCGAAAACACTGATATAGGGGAAGATATGAGAGGTGTGCGAGAACATGGCGATATAGGTGAAATTATGAGAGGTGCGCGAAAACACGTTGATACAGGGAACTGTATCAGAAGTGCGAGAACACAGAGAGATATAGGGGAAGTAATGAGAGGAACGGAAACACAGCGATATAGGTGAAGACATGAGGGGTGCGCAAAAACACGGCGATATAGGGGAAGCTATGAGAGGTAAGCAATAACACAGCGATAAAGATGAAGTTCTGGGATTTGCGCGAAAACAGGGCTATATAGGGGAAGGTATGAGAGGTGCGCAAAAACACAGCGATGTAGGCGAAGCCATGGGAGGTGCACGGGAAACAGGGCAATATACGGGCAGGTATGTGCGATGAGCAAAGGCACAGCGATATAGGGGATGCTATGTGAGGTGCGTGAATACACAGAGATATAGGAGACGTTATGAGATGTGCGTGAAAACACGGCGATATTGTGGAAGCCATGAGAGGTGCGCAAAAATACGGCAATATAGGGGACGGTATGGGAAGTGTGCGAAAACAGGGCGACATAGGGGAAGGTATGAGAGGTGCGCGAAGGCACAGCGATGTAGAGGATGCTATGGCAGGTGCGCGAATACACAGCGATATAGGGGACGTTAAGAGATGTGCATGAAAACACGGCGATATTGGGGAAGCCATGAGAGGTGCGCAAAAATACGGCGATATAGGAGAAATTATGAGAGGAGCGTGAAAACTCAGCGATATAGAGGGAGGTATGAGGGGTGCATGAAAACGAGGCGATATAGGGGAAGGTATGGAAGGTGCGCAAAAACGGGGCGATATAGGGGAAGGTATGAGAGCTGCGCGAAGGCACAGCAATACAAGGGATGCTATGGTAGGTGCGCGAATACACAGCGATATAGGGGACGTTATGAGATGTGCATGAAAACACGGCAATATAGGGGAAGGTATAAGAACTGCGCAAAAATACAGCGAATTAGGAGAAGTTATGAGAAGTGCGTGAAAACATAGCGATATAAGGGTGGCTATGAGAGGTGCTTGAAAAAACAGCGATATTGGGGAAGGTATGGGAGGTGCGCGAAAACAGGGCGATATAGGGGAAGTTATGAGAAGTGCGCGAAGGCACAGCGATATAGGGGATGCTATGAGAGGTGCACAAAAACACCGTGATATAGGGGAAGACATGAGAGGTGCGCAAAAACAGGGCAATATAGTGGAACCTATGGTATGTGCGCGAAACCACGGCGATACAGGGGAATGTATCAGAGGTGCGCGAAAACACAGCGATATAGGGGACGGTATGAGATGTGCATGAATACACGGCGATATTGGGGAAGCCATGAGAGGTGCCTGAAAACACGGCGATATAGGGGAAGTTAAGAGAGGTGCGTGAAAACACAGAGATATAGGGGAAGGTATGAGAGGTGCACGAAGGCACAGCGATACAGGGGATGCTATGGGAGGTGCGCGAAAACACAGCGATATAGGAGACGGTATGAGATGTGCATAAAAACATGGCGATATAGGGGGAGGTATGAGAGGTGCGCGTAAACACGGCGATATAGGGGAAAGTATGAGAGGTGCGCAAAAATTTGGCGTTACAGAGGAATGCATCAGAGGTGCCAGAAAACACAGCTATGTCGTGGAATACATGAGAGGTGCGCGAAAGCAGGGCAATATAGTGGAAGCTATGGGATGTGCACGAAAACAGGGCGATATAGGGGACACAATGGGACGTGCGCGAAAATACAGTGATATAGGGGAAATTATGAGAGGTGTGCGAGAACACGGCGATATAAGGGACATTATGAGAGGTGTGCGAAAACACGGCGATACGGGAGAATGTATCAGATGTGCGAGAAAACACAGCGATATAAGGGAAGTATTGAGAGGATCGAAAGCATAGCGATCTAGGTGAAGAGATGAGAAGTGCGCGAAAACATGTCGATGTAGTGGAAGCTATGAGAAGTGAGCAAAAACACAGCGATATAGGGGAATCTATGAGAGGTGAGCAATAACACAGCGATAAAGGTGAATCTATGGGATGTGCGCGAAAAGACAGCGATATAGGGGAAGTTATGAGAGGTGCGCAAGGCACAGCGATATAGGGGATGCTATGGGAGGTGCGTGAATACACAGCGATATAGGGGACGTGATGAGATGTGCATGAAAACGCAGTGATATTAGGGAAGGTATGAGAGGTGCACAAAAACACAGCGATATTGGAGAAGTTATGAGAGGTGTGCGAAAACACAGCGATATAGGGGAAGATATGAAAGGTGCACGAAAACGCAGTGTTATAAGGGAAGGTATAGGAGGTGCTCGAAAACAGGGCGATATAGGGAAAGGTATGAGAGGTGTGCGAAGGCACAGCAATATAGGGGACGGTATGGGAGGTGGACGAAAGCACAGTGATATAGGGGAAGACATGAGATTTGCATGAAAACACAGCGATATAGGGGACGCTATTGGACGTGCGCGAAAACACAGTGCTATAGGGGAAGATATGAGAGGTGTGCGAGAACACGGCGATATAGGTGAAATTATGAGAGGTGCGCGAAAACACGTTGATACAGGGAACTGTATCAGAAGTGCGACAGCACAGAGAGATATAGGGGAAGTAAAGAGAGGAGCGGAAACACAGCGATATAGGTGAAGACATGAGGGGTGCGCGAAAACACGGCGATATAGGGGAAGCTATGAGAGGTAAGCAATAACACAGCGATAAAGATGAAGTTCTGGGATTTGCGCGAAAACAGGGCTATATAGGGGAAGGTATGAGAGGTGCGCAAAAACACAGCGATGTAGGCGAAGCCATGGGAGGTGCACGGGAAACAGGGCAATATACGGGCAGGTATGAGCGATGAGCAAAGGCACAGCGATATAGGGGATGCTATGTGAGGTGCGTGAATACACAGAGATAGAGGAGACGTTATGAGATGTGCATGAAAACACGGCGATATTGTGGAAGCCATGAGAGGTGCGCAAAAATACGGCAATATAGCGGACGGCATGGGAAGTGTGCGAAAACAGGGCGACATAGGGGAAGGTATAAGAGGTGCGCGAAGGCACAGCGATGTAGAGGATGCTATGACAGGTGCGCGAATACACAGCGATATATGGGACGTTAAGAGATGTGCATGAATACACGGCGATATTGGGGAAGTCATGAGAGGTGCGCAAAAATACGGCGATATAGGAGAAATTATGAGAGGAGCGTGAAAACTCAGCGATATAGAGGGAGGTATGAGGGGTGCATGAAAACGAGGCGATATAGGGGAAGGTATGGAAGGTGCGCAAAAACGGGGCGATATAGGGGAAGGTATGAGAGGTGCACGAAGGCACAGCAATACAAGGGATGCTATGAGAGGTGCGCGAATACACAGCGATATAGTGGACGTTATGAGATGTGCATGAAAACACGGCAATATAGGGGAAGGTATAAGAACTGCGCAAAAATACAGCGAATTAGGAGAAGTTATGAGAGGTGCGTGAAAACACAGCGATATAGGGGGAGGTATGAGAGGTGCATGAAAAAACAGCGATATAGGGGAAGGTATGGAAGGTATGCGAAAACAAGGCAATATGGGGAAGGTATGAGAGGTGCGCGAAGGTACAGCGATATAGGGGATGGTATGAGAGGTGCGTGAAAACACCGTGATATAGGGGAAGACATGAGAGGTGCGCAAAAACAGGGCAATATAGTGGAACCTAAGGGATGTGCGCGAAACCACGGCGATACAGGGGAATGTATCAGAGGCGCGAGAAAACACAGCGATATAGGGGACGCTATGGGACATGCACAAAAAAACAGTGATATAGGGGAAGTTATGAGAGGTGTGCGAGAACACGGCGATATAGGGGAAATTGTAAGAGGTGCGCGAAAACATGGCAATACAGGAGAATGTCTCAGAGGTGCGAGAAAACACAGCGATATAGGGGAATTAATGATAGGAGCAAAAACATAGCGATATAGGTGAAGACATGCGAGGTGCGCGAAAAACGGCGATATAGGGTAAGCTATGAGAGGTGAGCAATAACACAGCGATCAAGGTGAAGCTATGGGATGTGCGCGAAAACAGCGATGTAGATGAAGCTATGGGAGGTGTGCCAAAACACAGCGATATAGGGGACGGTATGAGATGTGCATGAATACACGGCGATATTGGGGAAGGTATGAGAGGTGCGTGAAAACACGACGATATAGGGTAAGCTATGAGAAGTGAGCAATAACACAGCGATCAAGGTGAAGCTATTGGATGTGCGCGAAAACAGCAATGTAGGCGAAGCTATGGGAGGTGCGCGAAAACACAGCGATATAGGGGACGGTATGAGATGTGCATGAATACACGGCGATATTGGGGGAGCCATGAGAGGTGCCTGAAAACACAGCGATATAGGGGAAGGTATGAGAGGTGTACAAAAGCACAGCAATATAGGAGAAGTTAAGAGAGGTGCGTGAAAGCACAGCGATATAGGGGAAGGTATGGGAGGTGCATGAAAACAGGGCGATATAGGGGAATCTATGAGAGGTGAGCAAAAACACGGTGATACAGGGGAAGCTATGAGAGGTGAGCAATAACACAGCGATAAAGGTGAATCTATGGGATGTGCGCAAAAAGACAGCGATATAGGGGAAGGTATGAGAGGTGCACGAAAACACAGCGATGTAGGGGAATGTATGGGAAGTGCGCTAAAACGGGGCGATATATGGGAAGGTATGAGAGGTGCGCGAAGGCACAGCAATATAGGAGATGCTATGGGAGGTGCGCGAATACACAGTGAAATAGGGGAAGACATGAGAGGTGCGCAAAAACAGGGCAATATAGTGGAAGCTATGGGATGTGCACGACAACACGGAGATACAGGGGAATGCATCAGAGGTGCGAGAAAACACAGCGATATAGGGGACGCTATGGGACTTGCACGAAAACACAGCGATATAGGGGACGGTATGAGACGAGCACGAATACACGGCGATATTGGGGAAGCCATAAGAGGTGCGTGAAAACACAGCGATATAGGGGAAATTATAGGAGGAGCGCGAAAACAGGGCGATATAGGGGAAGGTATGAGAGGTGCACGAAGACGCAGCGATATAGGGGATGCTATGGGAGGTGCGGGAAAACACAGTGATATAGGTGACGGTATGAGATCTGTATGAAAACACGGTGATATATGGGAAGCTATGAGAGGTACGCGAAAACACGGTGATATAGGGGAAAGTATGAGAGGTGCGTGAAAACTTGGCGTTACATGGGAATGCATCAGAAGTGCGAGAAAATACAGCGATGTAGGGGAAGACATGAGAGGTGCGCGAAAACAGGGCAATATAGTGGAAGCTATGGAATGTGCGCGAAAACAGGGCGATATGGGGAAGGTATGAGAGGTGTGCGAAAACACAGCGATATAGGGGACTCTATGGGAGGTGCGCGAATACACAGCGATATAGGGGACTTTAAGAGATGTGCATGAAAACACGGCTATATTGGGGAAGCTATGAGAGGTGCACAAAAATACAGCGATATAGGAGAAGTTATGAGAGGTGCGTGAAAACACAGCGATATAGGGAGAGGTATGAGAGGTGCACGAAAACACAGCGATATAGGGGAATGTATGGGAGGTGCGCGAAAACAGGGCGATATAGGGGAAGGCAAGAGAGGTGCGCGAAGGCACTGCTATATAGGGGATGCTATGGGAGGTGCGCGAAAACACAGTGATATTGGAGAAGACATGAGAGGTGCACAAAAACAGGGCAATATAGTGGAAGCTATGGGATGTGCCCGAAAACACGGCGATACAGGGGAATGCATCAGAGGTGCGAGAATACACAGCGATATAGGGGACGCTATGGGACGTGCGCAAAAACACAGTGATATAGGGGAAGGTATGAGAAGTCTGCGAGAACACGGCGATATTAGGGAAATTATAAGAGGTGTGCGAAAACATGGTGATACAGGGGAATGTTTCAGAGGTGCGAGAAAACACAGCGATATAGGGGAAGTAATGATTGGAGCGAAAACATAGCGATATAGGTGAAGACATGCGAGGTGTGCGAAGAAACGGCGATATAGGGAGAGCTATGAGAGTTGAGCAATAACACAGCGATAAAGGTGAAGCTATGGGATGTGCGCGAAAAGACAGCGATATAGGGGAAGATATGAGAGGTGAGCGAAAACAGCGATGTAGGCGAATCTATGGGAGGTGCGCGAAAACACAGCGATATAGGGGACGGTATGAGACGTGCATGAATACACGGCGACATTGAGGAAGCCATGAGAGATGCGTGAAAACACAGCGACATAGGGGAAAGTATAGGAGGTGCGCGAAAACAGGGCGATATAGGGGAAGGTGTGAGAGGTGCACGAAGGCACAGCGATGTAGGGGCTGCTATAGGAGGTGCGCGAAAACACAGTGATATAGGGGACGGTATGAGATGTGTATGAAAACATGGTGATATGGGCGAAGCTATGAAAGGTACGCGAAAACACGGCAATATAGGAGAAAGTATGAGAGGTGCGCGAAAACTTGGCGTTACATGGGAATGCATCAGAAGTGTGAGAAAACACAGTGATGTAGGGGAAGACATGAGAGTTCCGCGAAAACAGGGCAATATAGTGGAAGCTATGGGATGTGCTCGAAAACAGGGCGATATAGGGGAAGGAATGAGAGGTGCGCGAAAACACAGCGATATAGGGGACGCTATGGGACGTGCGCGAAAACACAGTGATATAGGGGAAGTTATGAGAGGTGCACAAAAATACAGCAATGTAGGAGAAGTTATGAGAGGTGCGTGAAAACACAACGATATAGAGGAAGGTATGAGAGGTGCAAAAAAACACAGCGATATAGGAGAAATTATGAGAGGTGTGTGAAAGCACAGCGATATAGGGGAAGGAATGGGAGGTGCGTGAAAACGGCGATATAGGGGAAGGTATGAGAGGTGCGCGAACGCACAGCGATATAGGGGATGCTATGGGAGGTGTGCGAGAAAACACAGCGATATAGGGGAAGTAATGATAGTAGCGAAAACATAGCGATATAGGTGAAGACATGCGAGGTGCATGAAAACATGTCGATATAGGGTAAGCTATGAGAGGTGAACAATAACACAGCGATCAAGGTGAAGCTATGGGATGTGCGCGAAAGCAGAAATGTACGCGAAGCTATGGGAGGTGCGCGAAAACACAGCGATATAGGGGACGGTATGAGATGTGCATGAATACACGGTGATATTGGGGAAGCCATGAGAGGTGCCTGAAATCACAGCGATATAGGGGAAGGTATGAGAGGTGTACAAAAACACCGCGATATCGGGGAAGGTATGGGAGGTGCACGAAAACAGGGCGATATAGGGGAATCTATGAGAGGTGAGCAAAAACACGGTGATACAGGGGAAGCTATGAGAGGTGAGCAATAACACAGCGATAAAGGTGAATCTATGGGATGTACGCAAAAAGACAGCGATATAGGGGAAGGTATGAGAGGTGCGCAAGGCACAGCGATATAGGGGATGCTATGGGAGGTGTGTGAAAACACAGCGATATAGGGGGAGGCATGAGAGGTACACGAAAACACAGCGATAAGGGGAAGGTATGGGAGGTGCTCGAAAACAAGGCGATATAGAGGAAGGTATGAGAGGTGTGCGAAGCCACAGCAATATAGGGTTTGCTATGAGAGGTGAGCAATAACACAGCGATAAAGGTGAATCTATGGGATGTGCGCAAAAAGACAGCGATATAGGGGAAGGTATAAGAGGTGCACAAGGCACAGCGATATAGGGGATGCTATAGGAGGTGCATGAATACGCAGCGATATAGGGGACGTGATGAGATGTGCATGAAAATGCAGCGATATTAGGGAAGGTATGAGAGGTGCACAAAAACACAGCGATATAGTAGAAGTTATGAGAGGTGTGTGAAAACACAGTGATATAGTTGAAGGTATGAAAGGTGCACGAAAACACAGCGATATAGGGGAAGGAATGGGAGATGCACGAAAACAGGGTGATATAGGGGAAGGTTTGAGAGGTGCGCGAAGGCACAGCGATATAGGGGATACTATGGGAGGTGCGTGAATGCACAGCGATATAGGGGACGTGATGAGATGTGCATGAAAATGCAACGATATTAGTGAAGTTATGAGAGGTGCGCGAAAACACAGTGATATAGGGGAAGACAGGAGAGGTGCGCGAAAACACAGCGATATAGGGGAAGCTATGAGAGGTGAGCAAAAAGATGGCGATACAGGGATAGGTATGAGAGGTGAGCAAAAGCACAGCGATAAAGGTGAATCTATGGGATGTGCGCGAAAAGACAGCGATATAGGGGAAGGTATGAGAGGTGTGCAAGGCACAGCGATATAGGGGATAACATGGGAGGTGCATGAATACACAGCGATATAGGGGACGTGATGAGATGTGCATGAAAACGCAGCGATATTAGGGAAGGTATGAGAGGTGCGCAAAAACACAGCGATGCAGGCGAAGCCATGGGAGGTGCGCCTGAAACAGGGCGATATAGGGGAAGGTATGAGAGGTGCACGAAAACAGCGATATAGGTGAAGGAATGGGAGGTGGGCGAAAAGACAGCGATATAGGGGAAGGTATGAAAGGTACTCGAAAACAGGGTGATATGGATGAAGTTATGAGAGGTATGCGAAGGCACAGCAATATAGGAGATGCTATGGAAGGTGCGCAAAAACACAAGTGATATAGGGGAAGACATGAGAGGTGCGCGAAAACAGGGCAATATAGTGGAAGCTATGAGAGGTGAGCTAAAACCCAGCGATACAGGGGAAGCTATGAGAGGTGAGCAATATCACAGCGATAAAGGTGAATCTATGGGATGTGTGCGAAAAGACATCGATATAGGGGAGGGTATGAGAGGTATGCGAAAACACAGCGATATAGGGGACGGTATGAGATGTGCATGAATACACGGCGATAATCGAGAATCCATGAGAGGTGTGCGAAAACACAGCGATATAGGGGAAGTTATGAGAGGTGCGTGAAAACCCAGCAATATAGAGGACGTTATGAGATGTGCATGAAAACACGGCGATATAGGGGAAGGTATGAGAAGTGCACGAAGGCACGGCGATATAGGGGATGCTATGGGAGGTGCGCGAAAACACAGTGATATAGGGGACGGTATGAGATGTGTATGGAAACACGGCGATATATGGGAAGCTATGAGAGGTGCGTGAAAACACGGCGATATATGGGAAAGAATGAGAGGTGCGCGAAAACTTGGCATGACAGGCGAATGCATGAGAGGCGCGAGAAAACACAGCGATGTAGGGGAAGACATGAGATGCGCGCAAAAACAGGGCGATGCAGGGGAAGGTATGAGAGGTGCGCGAAAGCACAGCGATATAGGGGACGCAATGGGACGTGCGCGAAAACACAGTGATATAGGGGAAGGTATGAGAGATGTGCGAGAACACGGCGAGATAGGGGAAAATATGAGAGGTGCGCGAAAACACGGCGATATGGGAGAATGTATCAGATGTGTGAGAAAACAGCGATATAGGGGAAGTAATGAGAGGAGCGAAAACATAGCGATCTCGGTGAAGACATGAGAGGTGCACGAAAACATGGCGATATAGGGGAAGCTATGAGAGGTGAGCAAAAACACGACGATACAGGGGAAGCTATGAGAGGTGAACAATAACACAGCGATAAAGGTGAATCTATGGGATGTACGCGAAAAGACAGCGATATAGGGGAAGGTATGAGAGGTGCGCAATGCACAGCGATATAGGGGATGCTATGGGAGGTGCGTGAATACACAGCGATATAGGGGACGTGATGAGATGTGCATGAAAACGCATCGATATTAGGGAAGGTATGAGAGGTGCACAAAAACACAGCGATATAGGAGAAGTTATGAGAGGTGTGTGAAAACACAGTGATATAGGGGAAGGTATGAGAAGTCTGCGAGAACACGGCGATATTAGGGAAATTATAAGAGGTGTGCGAAAACATGGTGATACAGGGGAATGTTTCAGAGGTGCGAGAAAACCCAGCGATATAGGGGAAGTAATGATTGGAGAGAAAACATAGCGATATAGGTGAAGACATGCGAGGTGTGCGAAAAAACGGCGATATAGGGGAAGCTATGAGAGTTGAGCAATAACACAGCGATGTAGGCGAATCTATGGGAGGTGCGCGAAAACACAGCGATATAGGGGACGGTATGAGACGTGCATGAATACACGGCGACATTGAGGAAGCCATGAGAGATGCGTGAAAACACAGCGACATAGGGGAAACTATAGGAGGTGCGCGAAAACAGGGCGATATAGGGGAAGGTGTGAGAGGTGCACGAAGGCACAGCGATGTAGGGGCTGCTATAGGAGGTGCGCGAAAACACAGTGATATAGGGGACGGTATGAGATGTGTATGAAAACATGGTGATATAGGCGAAGCTATGAGAGGTACGCGAAAACACGGTAATATAGGAGAAAGTATGAGAGGTGCGCGAAAACTTGGCGTTACATGGGAATGCATCAGAAGTGCGAGAAATCACAGTGATGTAGGGGAAGACATGAGAGTTCCGCGAAAACAGGGCAATATAGTGGAAGCTATGGGATGTGCTCGAAAACAGGGCGATATAGGGGAAGGAATGAGAGGTGCGCGAAAACACAGCGATATAGGGGACGATATGGGACGTGCGCGAAAACACAGTGATATAGGGGAAGGTATGAGAGGTGCACAAAAACACAGCGATATAGGGGAAGTTATGAGAGGTGCACAAAAATACAGCAATGTAGGAGAAGTTATGAGAGGTACGTGAAAACACAACGATATAGAGGAAGGTATGAGAGGTGCACAAAAACACAGCGATATAGGAGAAATTATGAGAGGTGTGTGAAAGCACAGCGATATAGGGGAAGGAATGGGAGGTGCGTGAAAACGGCGATATAGGGGAAGGTATGAGAGGTGCGCGAACGCACAGCGATGTAGGGGATGCTATAGGAGGTGCGTGAATACACAGCGATATAGTGGACGTGATGAGATGTGCATGAAAACTCAGCAATATTAGGGAAGTTATGAGAGGTGCACAAAAACACAGCAGTATAGGAGAATTTATGAGAGGTGCGTGCAAACACAACGATATAGGGGGAGGTATGAGAGGTACACGAAAACACAGCGATAAGGGGAAGGTATGGAAGGTGCTCGAAAACAAGGCGATATAGAGGAAGGTATGAGAGGTGTGCGAAGGCACAGCAATATAGGGTTTACTATGGGAGGTGTGAGAAAACAAAGTGATATAGGGGAAGACATGAGAGGTGCGCGAAAACAGGGCAATATAGTGGAAGCTAGGTGATGTGCGTGATAACGGGGCGATATAGGGGAAGGTATGAGAGGTGTGCGTGAACATGGCGATATAGGGGAAATTGTAAGAGGTGCGCGAAAACATGGCAATACAGAAGAATGTATCAGAGGTGCGAGAAAACACAGCGATATAGGGGAAGTAATGATAGTAGCGAAAACATAGCGACATAGGTGAAGACATGCGAGGTGCGTGAAAACATGACGATATAGGCTAAGCTATGAGGGGTGAGCAATAACACAGCAATCAAGGTGAAGCTATGGGATGTGCGCGAAAACAGAAATGTACGCGAATCTATGGGAGGTGCGCGAAAACACAGCGATATAGGGGACGGTATGAGATGTGCATGAATACACGGCGATATTGGGGAAGCCATGAGAGGTGCCTGAAATCACAGCGATATAGGGGAAGGTATGAGAGGTGTACAAAAACACAGCGATATCGGGGAAGGTATGGGAGGTGCACGAAAACAGGGCGATATAGGGGAATCTATGAGAGGTGAGCAAAAACACGGTGATACAGGGGAAGCTATGAGAGGTGAGCAATAACACAGTGATGAAGGTGAATCTATGGGATGTGCGCAAAAAGACAGCGATATAGGGGAAGGTATGAGAGGTGCGCAAGGCACAGCGATATAGGGGATGCTATGAGAGGTGCGTGAATACACAGTGATATAGTAGAAGTTATGAGAGGTGTGTGAAAACACAGTGATATAGGGGAAGGTATGAAAGGTGCACGAAAACACAGTGATATAGGGGAAGGAATGGGAGATGCACAAAAACAGGGCGATATAGGGGAGGTTTGAGAGGTGCGCGATGGCACAGCGATATAGGGGATACTATGGGAGGTGCGTGAATGCACAGCGATATAGGGGACGTTATGAGATGTGCATGAAAATGCAACGATATTAGTGAAGGTATGAGACGTGCACAAAAACACAGCGATATAGGGGAAGGTATGAGAGGTGCGCGAAAATACAGCGATAAATGGGACGGTATGAGATGTGCATGAATACACGGCGATACACGGGAAACCATGAGAGGTGTGCGAAAAACACAGCAATATAGGGGAAGTTATGAGAGGTGCGTGAAAACACAGTGATATAGGTGAAGGTATGAGAGGAGTGCGAAAACAGGGCGATATAGGGGAAGTTATGAGAGATGCGTGAAAATCCAGCAATATAGGGGACGTTATGAGATGTGCATGAAAACACGGCGATGTAGGAGAAGTTATGAGAGGTGCGTGAAAACACAACGATATAGAGGAAGGTATGAGAGGTGCAAAAAAACACAGCGATATAGGAGAAATTATGAGAGGTGTGTGAAAGCACAGCGATATAGGGGAAGGAATGGGAGGTGCGTAAAAACGGCGATATAGGGGAAGGTATGAGAGGTGCGCGAACGCACAGCGATATAGGGGATGCTATGGGAGGTGTGCGAGAAAACACAGCGATATAGGGGAAGTAATGATAGTAGCGAAAACATAGCGATATAGGTGAAGACATGCGAGGTGCATGAAAACATGTCGATATAGGGTAAGCTATGAGAGGTGAACAATAACACAGCGATCAAGGTGAAGCTATGGGATGTGCGCGAAAACAGAAATGTACGCGAAGCTATGGGAGGTGCGCGAAAACACAGCGATATAGGGGACGGTATGAGATGTGCATGAATACACGGTGATATTGGGGAAGCCATGAGAGGTGCCTGAAATCACAGCGATATAGGGGAAGGTATGAGAGGTGTACAAAAACACCGCGATATCGGGGAAGGTATGGGAGGTGCACGAAAACAGGGCGATATAGGGGAATCTATGAGAGGTGAGCAAAAACACGGTGATACAGGGGAAGCTATGAGAGGTGAGCAATAACACAGCGATAAAGGTGAATCTATGGGATGTACGCAAAAAGACAGCGATATAGGGGAAGGTATGAGAGGTGCGCAAGGCACAGCGATATAGGGGATGCTATGGGAGGTGTGTGAAAACACAGCGATATAGGGGGAGGCATGAGAGGTACACGAAAACACAGCGATAAGGGGAAGGTATGGGAGGTGCTCGAAAACAAGGCGATATAGAGGAAGGTATGAGAGGTGTGCGAAGCCACAGCAATATAGGGTTTGCTATGAGAGGTGAGCAATAACACAGCGATAAAGGTGAATCTATGGGATGTGCGCAAAAAGACAGCGATATAGGGGAAGGTATAAGAGGTGCACAAGGCACAGCGATATAGGGGATGCTATAGGAGGTGCATGAATACGCAGCGATATAGGGGACGTGATGAGATGTGCATGAAAATGCAGCGATATTAGGGAAGGTATGAGAGGTGCACAAAAACACAGCGATATAGTAGAAGTTATGAGAGGTGTGTGAAAACACAGTGATATAGTTGAAGGTATGAAAGGTGCACGAAAACACAGCGATATAGGGGAAGGAATGGGAGATGCACGAAAACAGGGTGATATAGGGGAAGGTTTGAGAGGTGCGCGAAGGCACAGCGATATAGGGGATACTATGGGAGGTGCGTGAATGCACAGCGATATAGGGGACGTGATGAGATGTGCATGAAAATGCAACGATATTAGTGAAGTTATGAGAGGTGCGCGAAAACACAGTGATATAGGGGAAGACAGGAGAGGTGCGCGAAAACACAGCGATATAGGGGAAGCTATGAGAGGTGAGCAAAAAGATGGCGATACAGGGATAGGTATGAGAGGTGAGCAAAAGCACAGCGATAAAGGTGAATCTATGGGATGTGCGCGAAAAGACAGCGATATAGGGGAAGGTATGAGAGGTGTGCAAGGCACAGCGATATAGGGGATAACATGGGAGGTGCATGAATACACAGCGATATAGGGGACGTGATGAGATGTGCATGAAAACGCAGCGATATTAGGGAAGGTATGAGAGGTGCGCAAAAACACAGCGATGTAGGCGAAGCCATGGGAGGTGTGCCTGAAACAGGGCGATATAGGGGAAGGTATGAGAGGTGCACGAAAACAGCGATATAGGTGAAGGAATGGGAGGTGGGCGAAAAGACAGCGATATAGGGGAAGGTATGAAAGGTACTCGAAAACAGCGTGATATGGATGAAGTTATGAGAGGTATGCGAAGGCACAGCAATATAGGAGATGCTATGGAAGGTGCGCAAAAACACAGTGATATAGGGGAAGACATGAGAGGTGCGCGAAAACAGGGCAATATAGTGGAAGCTATGAGAGGTGAGCTAAAACCCAGCGATACAGGGGAAGCTATGAGAGGTGAACAATATCACAGCGATAAAGGTGAATCTATGGGATGTGTGCGAAAAGACATCGATATAGGGGAGGGTATGAGAGGTATGCGAAAACACAGCGATATAGGGGACGGTATGAGATGTGCATGAATACACGGCGATAATCGAGAATCCATGAGAGGTGTGCGAAAACACAGCGATATAGGGGAAGTTATGAGAGGTGCGTGAAAACCCAGCAATATAGAGGACGTTATGAGATGTGCATGAAAACACGGCGATATAGGGGAAGGTATGAGAAGTGCACGAAGGCACAGCGATATAGGGGATGCTATGGGAGGTGCGCGAAAACACAGTGATATAGGGGACAGTATGAGATGTGTATGGAAACACGGCGATATATGGGAAGCTATGAGGGGTGCGTGAAAACACGGCGATATATGGGAAAGAATGAGAGGTGCGCGAAAACTTGGCATGACAGGCGAATGCATGAGAGGCGCGAGAAAACACAGCGATGTAGGGGAAGACATGAGATGCGCGCAAAAACAGGGCGATGCAGGGGAAGGTATGAGAGGTGCGCGAAAGCACAGCGATATAGGGGACGCAATGGGACGTGCGCGAAAACACAGTGATATAGGGGAAGGTATGAGAGATGTGCGAGAACACGGCGAGATAGGGGAAATTATGAGAGGTGCGCGAAAACACGGCGATACGGGAGAATTTATCAGATGTGTGAGAAAACAGCGATATAGGGGAAGTAATGAGAGGAGCGAAAACATAGCGATCTCGGTGAAGACATGAGAGGTGCACGAAAACATGGCGATATAGGGGAAGCTATGAGAGGTGAGCAAAAACACGACGATACAGGGGAAGCTATGAGAGGTGAACAATAACACAGAGATAAAGGTGAATCTATGGGATGTGCGCGAAAAGACAGCGATATAGGGGAAGGTATGAGAGGTGCGCAATGCACAGCGATATAGGGGATGCTGTGGGAGGTGCGTGAATACACAGCGATATAGGGGACGTGATGAGATGTGCATGAAAACGCATCGATATTAGGGAAGGTATGAGAGGTGCACAA
Source organism: Mobula birostris (assembly GCF_030028105.1). Lineage (NCBI taxonomy): Eukaryota > Metazoa > Chordata > Chondrichthyes > Myliobatiformes > Myliobatidae > Mobula > Mobula birostris. The sequence continues at coordinate 24,981 of NW_027278610.1, forward strand.
AAACACAGCGATATAGGAGAAGTTATGAGAGGTGTGTGAAAACACAGTGATATAGGGGAAGGTATGAGAAGTCTGCGAGAACACGGCGATATTAGGGAAATTATAAGAGGTGTGCGAAAACATGGTGATACAGGGGAATGTTTCAGAGGTGCGAGAAAACCCAGCGATATAGGGGAAGTAATGATTGGAGCGAAAACATAGCGATATAGGTGAAGACATGCGAGGTGTGCGAAAAAACGGCGATATAGGGGAAGCTATGAGAGTTGAGCAATAACACAGCGATGTAGGCGAATCTATGGGAGGTGCGCGAAAACACAGCGATATAGGGGACGGTATGAGACGTGCATGAATACACGGCGACATTGAGGAAGCCATGAGAGATGCGTGAAAACACAGCGACATAGGGGAAACTATAGGAGGTGCGCGAAAACAGGGCGATATAGGGGAAGGTGTGAGAGGTGCACGAAGGCACAGCGATGTAGGGGCTGCTATAGGAGGTGCGCGAAAACACAGTGATATAGGGGACGGTATGAGATGTGTATGAAAACATGGTGATATAGGCGAAGCTATGAGAGGTACGCGAAAACACGGTAATATAGGAGAAAGTATGAGAGGTGCGCGAAAACTTGGCGTTACATGGGAATGCATCAGAAGTGCGAGAAATCACAGTGATGTAGGGGAAGACATGAGAGTTCCGCGAAAACAGGGCAATATAGTGGAAGCTATGGGATGTGCTCGAAAACAGGGCGATATAGGGGAAGGAATGAGAGGTGCGCGAAAACACAGCGATATAGGGGACGCTATGGGACGTGCGCGAAAACACAGTGATATAGGGGAAGGTATGAGAGGTGCACAAAAACACAGCGATATAGGGGAAGTTATGAGAGGTGCACAAAAATACAGCAATGTAGGAGAAGTTATGAGAGGTACGTGAAAACACAACGATATAGAGGAAGGTATGAGAGGTGCACAAAAACACAGCGATATAGGAGAAATTATGAGAGGTGTGTGAAAGCACAGCGATATAGGGGAAGGAATGGGAGGTGCGTGAAAACGGCGATATAGGGGAAGGTATGAGAGGTGCGCGAACGCACAGCGATGTAGGGGATGCTATAGGAGGTGCGTGAATACACAGCGATATGGTGGACGTGATGAGATGTGCATGAAAACTCAGCAATATTAGGGAAGTTATGAGAGGTGCACAAAAACACAGCAGTATAGGAGAATTTATGAGAGGTGCGTGCAAACACAACGATATAGGGGGAGGTATGAGAGGTACACGAAAACACAACGATAAGGGGAAGGTATGGAAGGTGCTCGAAAACAAGGCGATATAGAGGAAGGTATGAGAGGTGTGCGAAGGCACAGCAATATAGGGTTTACTATGGGAGGTGTGAGAAAACAAAGTGATATAGGGGAAGACATGAGAGGTGCGCGAAAACAGGGCAATATAGTGGAAGCTAGGTGATGTGCGTGATAACGGGGCGATATAGGGGAAGGTATGAGAGGTGTGCGTGAACATGGCGATATAGGGGAAATTGTAAGAGGTGCGCGAAAACATGGCAATACAGAAGAATGTATCAGAGGTGCGAGAAAACACAGCGATATAGGGGAAGTAATGATAGTAGCGAAAACATAGCGACATAGGTGAAGACATGCGAGGTGCGTGAAAACATGACGATATAGGCTAAGCTATGAGGGGTGAGCAATAACACAGCAATCAAGGTGAAGCTATGGGATGTGCGCGAAAACAGAAATGTACGCGAATCTATGGGAGGTGCGCGAAAACACAGCGATATAGGGGACGGTATGAGATGTGCATGAATACACGGCGATATTGGGGAAGCCATGAGAGGTGCCTGAAATCACAGCGATATAGGGGAAGGTATGAGAGGTGTACAAAAACACAGCGATATCGGGGAAGGTATGGGAGGTGCACGAAAACAGGGCGATATAGGGGAATCTATGAGAGGTGAGCAAAAACACGGTGATACAGGGGAAGCTATGAGAGGTGAGCAATAACACAGTGATGAAGGTGAATCTATGGGATGTGCGCAAAAAGACAGCGATATAGGGGAAGGTATGAGAGGTGCGCAAGGCACAGCGATATAGGGGATGCTATGAGAGGTGCGTGAATACACAGTGATATAGTAGAAGTTATGAGAGGTGTGTGAAAACACAGTGATATAGGGGAAGGTATGAAAGGTGCACGAAAACACAGTGATATAGGGGAAGGAATGGGAGATGCACAAAAACAGGGCGATATAGGGGAGGTTTGAGAGGTGCGCGATGGCACAGCGATATAGGGGATACTATGGGAGGTGCGTGAATGCACAGCGATATAGGGGACGTTATGAGATGTGCATGAAAATGCAACGATATTAGTGAAGGTATGAGACGTGCACAAAAACACAGCGATATAGGGGAAGGTATGAGAGGTGCGCGAAAATACAGCGATAAATGGGACGGTATGAGATGTGCATGAATACACGGCGATACACGGGAAACCATGAGAGGTGTGCGAAAAACACAGCAATATAGGGGAAGTTATGAGAGGTGCGTGAAAACACAGTGATATAGGTGAAGGTATGAGAGGAGTGCGAAAACAGGGCGATATAGGGGAAGTTATGAGAGATGCGTGAAAATCCAGCAATATAGGGGACGTTATGAGATGTGCATGAAAACACGGCGATGTAGGAGAAGTTATGAGAGGTGCGTGAAAACACAACGATATAGAGGAAGGTATGAGAGGTGCAAAAAAACACAGCGATATAGGAGAAATTATGAGAGGTGTGTGAAAGCACAGCGATATAGGGGAAGGAATGGGAGGTGCGTAAAAACGGCGATATAGGGGAAGGTATGAGAGGTGCGCGAACGCACAGCGATATAGGGGATGCTATGGGAGGTGTGCGAGAAAACACAGCGATATAGGGGAAGTAATGATAGTAGCGAAAACATAGCGATATAGGTGAAGACATGCGAGGTGCATGAAAACATGTCGATATAGGGTAAGCTATGAGAGGTGAACAATAACACAGCGATCAAGGTGAAGCTATGGGATGTGCGCGAAAACAGAAATGTACGCGAAGCTATGGGAGGTGCGCGAAAACACAGCGATATAGGGGACGGTATGAGATGTGCATGAATACACGGTGATATTGGGGAAGCCATGAGAGGTGCCTGAAATCACAGCGATATAGGGGAAGGTATGAGAGGTGTACAAAAGCACCGCGATATCGGGGAAGGTATGGGAGGTGCACGAAAACAGGGCGATATAGGGGAATCTATGAGAGGTGAGCAAAAACACGGTGATACAGGGGAAGCTATGAGAGGTGAGCAATAACACAGCGATAAAGGTGAATCTATGGGATGTACGCAAAAAGACAGCGATATAGGGGAAGGTATGAGAGGTGCGCAAGGCACAGCGATATAGGGGATGCTATGGGAGGTGTGTGAAAACACAGCGATATAGGGGGAGGCATGAGAGGTACACGAAAACACAGCGATAAGGGGAAGGTATGGGAGGTGCTCGAAAACAAGGCGATATAGAGGAAGGTATGAGAGGTGTGCGAAGCCACAGCAATATAGGGTTTGCTATGAGAGGTGAGCAATAACACAGCGATAAAGGTGAATCTATGGGATGTGCGCAAAAAGACAGCGATATAGGGGAAGGTATAAGAGGTGCACAAGGCACAGCGATATAGGGGATGCTATAGGAGGTGCATGAATACGCAGCGATATAGGGGACGTGATGAGATGTGCATGAAAATGCAGCGATATTAGGGAAGGTATGAGAGGTGCACAAAAACACAGCGATATAGTAGAAGTTATGAGAGGTGTGTGAAAACACAGTGATATAGTTGAAGGTATGAAAGGTGCACGAAAACACAGCGATATAGGGGAAGGAATGGGAGATGCACGAAAACAGGGTGATATAGGGGAAGGTTTGAGAGGTGCGCGAAGGCACAGCGATATAGGGGATACTATGGGAGGTGCGTGAATGCACAGCGATATAGGGGACGTGATGAGATGTGCATGAAAATGCAACGATATTAGTGAAGTTATGAGAGGTGCGCGAAAACACAGTGATATAGGGGAAGACAGGAGAGGTGCGCGAAAACACAGCGATATAGGGGAAGCTATGAGAGGTGAGCAAAAAGATGGCGATACAGGGATAGGTATGAGAGGTGAGCAAAAGCACAGCGATAAAGGTGAATCTATGGGATGTGCGCGAAAAGACAGCGATATAGGGGAAGGTATGAGAGGTGTGCAAGGCACAGCGATATAGGGGATAACATGGGAGGTGCATGAATACACAGCGATATAGGGGACGTGATGAGATGTGCATGAAAACGCAGCGATATTAGGGAAGGTATGAGAGGTGCGCAAAAACACAGCGATGTAGGCGAAGCCATGGGAGGTGCGCCTGAAACAGGGCGATATAGGGGAAGGTATGAGAGGTGCACGAAAACAGCGATATAGGTGAAGGAATGGGAGGTGGGCGAAAAGACAGCGATATAGGGGAAGGTATGAAAGGTACTCGAAAACAGCGTGATATGGATGAAGTTATGAGAGGTATGCGAAGGCACAGCAATATAGGAGATGCTATGGAAGGTGCGCAAAAACACAGTGATATAGGGGAAGACATGAGAGGTGCGCGAAAACAGGGCAATATAGTGGAAGCTATGAGAGGTGAGCTAAAACCCAGCGATACAGGGGAAGCTATGAGAGGTGAGCAATATCACAGCGATAAAGGTGAATCTATGGGATGTGTGCGAAAAGACATCGATATAGGGGAGGGTATGAGAGGTATGCGAAAACACAGCGATATAGGGGACGGTATGAGATGTGCATGAATACACGGCGATAATCGAGAATCCATGAGAGGTGTGCGAAAACACAGCGATATAGGGGAAGTTATGAGAGGTGCGTGAAAACCCAGCAATATAGAGGACGTTATGAGATGTGCATGAAAACACGGCGATATAGGGGAAGGTATGAGAAGTGCACGAAGGCACAGCGATATAGGGGATGCTATGGGAGGTGCGCGAAAACACAGTGATATAGGGGACAGTATGAGATGTGTATGGAAACACGGCGATATATGGGAAGCTATGAGGGGTGCGTGAAAACACGGCGATATATGGGAAAGAATGAGAGGTGCGCGAAAACTTGGCATGACAGGCGAATGCATGAGAGGCGCGAGAAAACACAGCGATGTAGGGGAAGACATGAGATGCGCGCAAAAACAGGGCGATGCAGGGGAAGGTATGAGAGGTGCGCGAAAGCACAGCGATATAGGGGACGCAATGGGACGTGCGCGAAAACACAGTGATATAGGGGAAGGTATGAGAGATGTGCGAGAACACGGCGAGATAGGGGAAATTATGAGAGGTGCGCGAAAACACGGCGATACGGGAGAATTTATCAGATGTGTGAGAAAACAGCGATATAGGGGAAGTAATGAGAGGAGCGAAAACATAGCGATCTCGGTGAAGACATGAGAGGTGCACGAAAACATGGCGATATAGGGGAAGCTATGAGAGGTGAGCAAAAACACGACGATACAGGGGAAGCTATGAGAGGTGAACAATAACACAGAGATAAAGGTGAATCTATGGGATGTGCGCGAAAAGACAGCGATATAGGGGAAGGTATGAGAGGTGCGCAATGCACAGCGATATAGGGGATGCTATGGGAGGTGCGTGAATACACAGCGATATAGGGGACGTGATGAGATGTGCATGAAAACGCATCGATATTAGGGAAGGTATGAGAGGTGCACAAAAACACAGCGATATAGGAGAAGTTATGAGAGGTGTGTGAAAACACAGTGATATAGGGGAAGGTATGAGAAGTCTGCGAGAACACGGCGATATTAGGGAAATTATAAGAGGTGTGCGAAAACATGGTGATACAGGGGAATGTTTCAGAGGTGCGAGAAAACCCAGCGATATAGGGGAAGTAATGATTGGAGCGAAAACATAGCGATATAGGTGAAGACATGCGAGGTGTGCGAAAAAACGGCGATATAGGGGAAGCTATGAGAGTTGAGCAATAACACAGCGATGTAGGCGAATCTATGGGAGGTGCGCGAAAACACAGCGATATAGGGGACGGTATGAGACGTGCATGAATACACGGCGACATTGAGGAAGCCATGAGAGATGCGTGAAAACACAGCGACATAGGGGAAACTATAGGAGGTGCGCGAAAACAGGGCGATATAGGGGAAGGTGTGAGAGGTGCACGAAGGCACAGCGATGTAGGGGCTGCTATAGGAGGTGCGCGAAAACACAGTGATATAGGGGACGGTATGAGATGTGTATGAAAACATGGTGATATAGGCGAAGCTATGAGAGGTACGCGAAAACACGGTAATATAGGAGAAAGTATGAGAGGTGCGCGAAAACTTGGCGTTACATGGGAATGCATCAGAAGTGCGAGAAATCACAGTGATGTAGGGGAAGACATGAGAGTTCCGCGAAAACAGGGCAATATAGTGGAAGCTATGGGATGTGCTCGAAAACAGGGCGATATAGGGGAAGGAATGAGAGGTGCGCGAAAACACAGCGATATAGGGGACGCTATGGGACGTGCGCGAAAACACAGTGATATAGGGGAAGGTATGAGAGGTGCACAAAAACACAGCGATATAGGGGAAGTTATGAGAGGTGCACAAAAATACAGCAATGTAGGAGAAGTTATGAGAGGTACGTGAAAACACAACGATATAGAGGAAGGTATGAGAGGTGCACAAAAACACAGCGATATAGGAGAAATTATGAGAGGTGTGTGAAAGCACAGCGATATAGGGGAAGGAATGGGAGGTGCGTGAAAACGGCGATATAGGGGAAGGTATGAGAGGTGCGCGAACGCACAGCGATGTAGGGGATGCTATAGGAGGTGCGTGAATACACAGCGATATGGTGGACGTGATGAGATGTGCATGAAAACTCAGCAATATTAGGGAAGTTATGAGAGGTGCACAAAAACACAGCAGTATAGGAGAATTTATGAGAGGTGCGTGCAAACACAACGATATAGGGGGAGGTATGAGAGGTACACGAAAACACAACGATAAGGGGAAGGTATGGAAGGTGCTCGAAAACAAGGCGATATAGAGGAAGGTATGAGAGGTGTGCGAAGGCACAGCAATATAGGGTTTACTATGGGAGGTGTGAGAAAACAAAGTGATATAGGGGAAGACATGAGAGGTGCGCGAAAACAGGGCAATATAGTGGAAGCTAGGTGATGTGCGTGATAACGGGGCGATATAGGGGAAGGTATGAGAGGTGTGCGTGAACATGGCGATATAGGGGAAATTGTAAGAGGTGCGCGAAAACATGGCAATACAGAAGAATGTATCAGAGGTGCGAGAAAACACAGCGATATAGGGGAAGTAATGATAGTAGCGAAAACATAGCGACATAGGTGAAGACATGCGAGGTGCGTGAAAACATGACGATATAGGCTAAGCTATGAGGGGTGAGCAATAACACAGCAATCAAGGTGAAGCTATGGGATGTGCGCGAAAACAGAAATGTACGCGAATCTATGGGAGGTGCGCGAAAACACAGCGATATAGGGGACGGTATGAGATGTGCATGAATACACGGCGATATTGGGGAAGCCATGAGAGGTGCCTGAAATCACAGCGATATAGGGGAAGGTATGAGAGGTGTACAAAAACACAGCGATATCGGGGAAGGTATGGGAGGTGCACGAAAACAGGGCGATATAGGGGAATCTATGAGAGGTGAGCAAAAACACGGTGATACAGGGGAAGCTATGAGAGGTGAGCAATAACACAGAGATAAAGGTGAATCTATGGGATGTGCGCGAAAAGACAGCGATATAGGGGAAGGTATGAGAGGTGCGCAATGCACAGCGATATAGGGGATGCTATGGGAGGTGCGTGAATACACAGCGATATAGGGGACGTGATGAGATGTGCATGAAAACGCATCGATATTAGGGAAGGTATGAGAGGTGCACAAAAACACAGCGATATAGGAGAAGTTATGAGAGGTGTGTGAAAACACAGTGATATAGGGGAAGGTATGAGAAGTCTGCGAGAACACGGCGATATTAGGGAAATTATAAGAGGTGTGCGAAAACATGGTGATACAGGGGAATGTTTCAGAGGTGCGAGAAAACCCAGCGATATAGGGGAAGTAATGATTGGAGCGAAAACATAGCGATATAGGTGAAGACATGCGAGGTGTGCGAAAAAACGGCGATATAGGGGAAGCTATGAGAGTTGAGCAATAACACAGCGATGTAGGCGAATCTATGGGAGGTGCGCGAAAACACAGCGATATAGGGGACGGTATGAGACGTGCATGAATACACGGCGACATTGAGGAAGCCATGAGAGATGCGTGAAAACACAGCGACATAGGGGAAACTATAGGAGGTGCGCGAAAACAGGGCGATATAGGGGAAGGTGTGAGAGGTGCACGAAGGCACAGCGATGTAGGGGCTGCTATAGGAGGTGCGCGAAAACACAGTGATATAGGGGACGGTATGAGATGTGTATGAAAACATGGTGATATAGGCGAAGCTATGAGAGGTACGCGAAAACACGGTAATATAGGAGAAAGTATGAGAGGTGCGCGAAAACTTGGCGTTACATGGGAATGCATCAGAAGTGCGAGAAATCACAGTGATGTAGGGGAAGACATGAGAGTTCCGCGAAAACAGGGCAATATAGTGGAAGCTATGGGATGTGCTCGAAAACAGGGCGATATAGGGGAAGGAATGAGAGGTGCGCGAAAACACAGCGATATAGGGGACGCTATGGGACGTGCGCGAAAACACAGTGATATAGGGGAAGGTATGAGAGGTGCACAAAAACACAGCGATATAGGGGAAGTTATGAGAGGTGCACAAAAATACAGCAATGTAGGAGAAGTTATGAGAGGTACGTGAAAACACAACGATATAGAGGAAGGTATGAGAGGTGCACAAAAACACAGCGATATAGGAGAAATTATGAGAGGTGTGTGAAAGCACAGCGATATAGGGGAAGGAATGGGAGGTGCGTGAAAACGGCGATATAGGGGAAGGTATGAGAGGTGCGCGAACGCACAGCGATGTAGGGGATGCTATAGGAGGTGCGTGAATACACAGCGATATGGTGGACGTGATGAGATGTGCATGAAAACTCAGCAATATTAGGGAAGTTATGAGAGGTGCACAAAAACACAGCAGTATAGGAGAATTTATGAGAGGTGCGTGCAAACACAACGATATAGGGGGAGGTATGAGAGGTACACGAAAACACAACGATAAGGGGAAGGTATGGAAGGTGCTCGAAAACAAGGCGATATAGAGGAAGGTATGAGAGGTGTGCGAAGGCACAGCAATATAGGGTTTACTATGGGAGGTGTGAGAAAACAAAGTGATATAGGGGAAGACATGAGAGGTGCGCGAAAACAGGGCAATATAGTGGAAGCTAGGTGATGTGCGTGATAACGGGGCGATATAGGGGAAGGTATGAGAGGTGTGCGTGAACATGGCGATATAGGGGAAATTGTAAGAGGTGCGCGAAAACATGGCAATACAGAAGAATGTATCAGAGGTGCGAGAAAACACAGCGATATAGGGGAAGTAATGATAGTAGCGAAAACATAGCGACATAGGTGAAGACATGCGAGGTGCGTGAAAACATGACGATATAGGCTAAGCTATGAGGGGTGAGCAATAACACAGCAATCAAGGTGAAGCTATGGGATGTGCGCGAAAACAGAAATGTACGCGAATCTATGGGAGGTGCGCGAAAACACAGCGATATAGGGGACGGTATGAGATGTGCATGAATACACGGCGATATTGGGGAAGCCATGAGAGGTGCCTGAAATCACAGCGATATAGGGGAAGGTATGAGAGGTGTACAAAAACACAGCGATATCGGGGAAGGTATGGGAGGTGCACGAAAACAGGGCGATATAGGGGAATCTATGAGAGGTGAGCAAAAACACGGTGATACAGGGGAAGCTATGAGAGGTGAGCAATAACACAGTGATGAAGGTGAATCTATGGGATGTGCGCAAAAAGACAGCGATATAGGGGAAGGTATGAGAGGTGCGCAAGGCACAGCGATATAGGGGATGCTATGAGAGGTGCGTGAATACACAGTGATATAGTAGAAGTTATGAGAGGTGTGTGAAAACACAGTGATATAGGGGAAGGTATGAGAGGTGCACAAAAACACAGCGATATAGTAGAAGTTATGAGAGGTGTGTGAAAACACAGTGATATAGTTGAAGGTATGAAAGGTGCACGAAAACACAGTGATATAGGGGAAGGAATGGGAGATGCACAAAAACAGGGCGATATAGGGGAGGTTTGAGAGGTGCGCGATGGCACAGCGATATAGGGGATACTATGGGAGGTGCGTGAATGCACAGCGATATAGGGGACGTTATGAGATGTGCATGAAAATGCAACGATATTAGTGAAGGTATGAGACGTGCACAAAAACACAGCGATATAGGGGAAGGTATGAGAGGTGCGCGAAAATACAGCGATAAATGGGACGGTATGAGATGTGCATGAATACACGGCGATACACGGGAAACCATGAGAGGTGTGCGAAAAACACAGCAATATAGGGGAAGTTATGAGAGGTGCGTGAAAACACAGTGATATAGGTGAAGGTATGAGAGGAGTGCGAAAACAGGGCGATATAGGGGAAGTTATGAGAGATGCGTGAAAATCCAGCAATATAGGGGACGTTATGAGATGTGCATGAAAACACGGCGATATAGGGGAAGGTATGAGAGGTGCGTGAAGGCAGAGCGATATAGGGAATGTTATGGGAGGTGCATGAATACACAGGGAAATAGGGGACGTTATGAGATGTGCATGAAAACACAGCGATATAAGGGAAGGTATGAGAAGTGCACGAAAATGCAGCGATATTGGAGAAGTTAAGAGTGGTGCGTGAAAACACAGCGATATAGGGGAAGGTATGAGATGTGCGCGAAAACATGGCGATATAGGGGACGGTATGAGATGTGAATGAATACACGGCGATATCGGGGAAGCCATCAGAGGTGCGAGAAAACACAGCGATATAGGGGACGTTATAAAATGTGCATAAAAACACGGCATTATAGGGGAAGGTATGAGAGGTGTGCAAAAACACAGCGATATAGGAGAAGTTAAGAGAGGTGCGTGAATACACAGCAATATAGGGGACGTGATGAGATGTGCATGAAAATGCAATGATATTAGTGAAGGTATGAGAGGAGCACGAAAACACAGCGATATATGGGAAGGGGTAGCTATGAGAGGTGAGCAAAAACACAGCGATAAAGGTGAATCTATGGGATGTGCGCGTAAAGCCAGCGATATAGGGGAAGGTATGAGAGGTGTGCAAGGCACAGCGATATAGGGGATGCTATGGGAGGTGCATGAATACACAGCGATATAGGGGACGCTATGGGACATGCGCAAAAAAACAGTGATATATGGGAAAGTATGAGAGGTGTGCGAGAACACGGCGATATAGGGCAAATTGTAAGAGGTGTGCGAAAATACGGCGATACGGTAAAATATATCAGATGTGCGAGAAAACACAGCGATATAGGGGAAGTATTGAGACGAGCGAAAACATAGCGATCTAGGTGAAGACATGAGAGGTGCGCGAAAACACGGCGATATAGGGGAAGCTATGAGAGGTGAGCAAAAACACGGCGATACAGGGGAACCTATGAGAGGTGAGCAATAACACAGGGATAAAGGTGAATCTATGGGATGTGCATGAAAACACAGCGATATCGGGGAAGTTATGGGAGCTGCGCGAAAACAGGGCAATATAGGGGAAGGTATGAGAGGTGCACTAAAACACAGCGATACAGGGGAAGGAATGGGAGGTGTGCGAAAACAGGGCGATATAGGGGATGCTATGGGACATGCGCGAAAACTCAGTGATATAGGGGAAGGTATGAGAGGTGTGCGAGAATACAGCGATGTAGGGGAAATTATGAGAGGTGCGTGACAACACGGCGATACAGGGGAATGTATCAGAGGTGTGAGAAAACACAGCGATATAATGGAAGTAATGACAGGAGCGAAAACATAGCGATATAGATGAAGACATGAGAGGTGCGTGAAAACACAGTGAGAAAGGGGAAGCTATGAGAGGTGAGCAATAACACAGCGATAAAGATGAAGCTATGGGATGTATGCAAAAAGACAGCGATATGGGGGAAGATATGAGAGGTGTGCGAAAACACAGCGACGTGGGCGTAGCTATGGGAGGTGCATGAAAGCACAGTGATATAAGGGACGGTATGAGATGTGCATAAATACACGGCAATATTGGGGAAGCCATGAGAGATGCGCGAAAACACAGCAATATAGGGGAAGGTATGAGAGGTGCACGAAAACACAACGAAAAGAGGGAAGGTATGGGAGGTGCGCAAAAACAGGACGATATAGGGGAAGGTATGAGATGTGCGCGAAGGCACAGCGATATAGGGGATGCTATGGGAGGTGCGTGAATACACAGTGATATAGGGGACGTTATGAGATGTGCATAAAAACACAGTGATATTAGGGAAGGTATGACAGGTGCACAAAAACACAGCGATATAGGAGAAGTTATGAGAGGTGTGCGAAAACACAGCGATATAGGGGAAGGTATGAAAGGTGCACGAAAACGCAGTGATATAAGGGAAGGTATAGGAGGTGTGCGAAAACAGGGCGATATAGGGAAGGTATGAGAGGTGCTTGGAGGCACAGCGATATAGGGGATGCTATGGGAGGTGCGCAAATACACAGCGATATAGGAGGCGGTATGAGAGGTGCGCGAAAACTTGGTGTTACAGGGGAATGCATCAGAGGTGCCAGAAAACACAGCGATGTAGTGGAAGACATGAGAGGTGCGCGAGAACAGGGCAATATAGTGGAAGGTATGGAATGTGCGCGAAAACAGATGCGATATAGGGGAAGGTATGAGAGGTGCGCGAAGGCACAGCGATATAGGGGATGCTATGGGAGGTGCTCGAATACACAGCGATACAGGGGACGTAATAGGATGTGCATAAAAACACGGCAATATAGGGGAAGTTATGAGAGGTGCGCAAAAATGCAGCAATACAGGGGAAGATATGAGAGGTGCGTGAAAACACAGCGATATAAGGGGAGGTATCAGAGGTACACGAAAACACAGCGATATAGGGGAAGGTATCGGAGGTGCTCGAAAACAGGGCGATATAGGGAACGGTATGAGACGTGTGCGAAACTCAGCAATATAGGGGATGGTATGGGAGATGCACGAAAAAACAGTGATATAGGGGAAGGCATGAGAGGTGCGTGAAAACAGAGCGATATAGGGGACGCTATTCGACGTGCGCGAAAACACAGTGATATAGGGGAAGATATGAGAGGTGTGCGAGAACACGGCGATATAGGTGAAGAAATGAGAGGTGCGCGAAAACACGGTGATATAGGGGAAGGTATGAGATGCGCAAAAACACAGCGATGTAGGCGAAGCCATGGGATGTTCACGGAAAACAGGGCGATATAGGGGAAGGTATGAGTGATGCGCGAAGGCACAGCGATATAGGGGATGCTATGGGAGGTGCGTGAATACACAGTGATATAGGGGACGTTATGAGATGTGCATAAAAACACAGCGATATGGGGGAAGTTATGAGAGGTGCGCAAAAATGCAGCAATATTGGAGAAGTTATGAGAGGTGCGTGAAAACACAGCGATATAGGGGAAGGTATGAGAGGTGTGCGAAAACAGGGCGATATATGGGAAGGTATGAGAGGTGTGCGAGAGCACAGCAATATAGAGGAAATTCTAAGAGTGCGCGAAAACATGGCAATACAGGAGGATGTATCAGAGGTGCGAGAAAACACAGCGTTATAGGGCACGCTATGGGAGGTGCGCGAAAACACGGCGATATAGGGGAAATTATGAGAGGTGCACGAAAACACGGCGATACAGGGGAATGTATCAGAGGTGCGAGAAAACACAGCGAGATAGGGGAAGTAATGAGAGGAGCGAAAACATAGCGATCTAGGTGAAGACATGAGAGGTGCGCGAAAACACGGCGATATAGGGGAAGCTATGAGAGGTGAGCAAAAACACGGCGATATAGGGGAAGCTGTGATAGGTGTGCAATAACACAGCGATAAATTTGATTCTATGGGATGTGCGTGAAAACACAGCGATATTAGGGAAGGTATGAGAGGTGCACAAAAGCACAGCGATATAGGAGATGTTATGAGAGTTGTGTGAAAAGACAGCGATATAGGGGAAGGTATGGGAGGTGCTCGAAAACAGGGCGATATAGGGAAAGGTATGAGACGTGTGCGAAACTCAGCAATATAAGGGATGGTATGGGAGATGCACGAAAACACAGTGATATAGGGGAAGACATGAGAGGTGCGTGAAAACAGAGCGATATAGGGGACGCTATTGGACGTGCGCGAAAACACAGTGATATAGGGGAAGATATGAGAGGAGTGCGAGAACACGGCGATATAGGTGAAATTATGAGAGGTGCGCGAAAACACATTGATACAGGGAACTGTATCAGAAGTGCGAGAACACAGAGCGATATTGCGGAAGTAATGAGAGGAGCAGAAACACAGCGATATAGGTGAAGAAATGAGAGGTGCGCGAAAACACGGCGATATAGGGGAAATTATGAGAGGTGCACGAAAACACGGCGATACAGGGGAATGTATCAGAGGTGCGAGAAAACACAGCGAGATAAGGGAAGTAATGATAGGAGCAAAAACACAGCGATATAGGTGAAGACATGAGAGGTGCGCGAAAACACGGCAATATAGGGGAAGCTATGAGAGGTAAGCAATAACACAGCAATAAAGTTAAAGTTATGGGATGTGCGCGAAAACAGGGCGATATAGGGGAAGATGTGAGAGGTGCGCAAAAACACAGCGATGTATGCGAAGCCATGAGAGGTGCGCGGGAAACAGGGCGATATATGGGAAGGTATGAGCGGTGCGCGAAGGCACAGCGATATAGGGGATGCTATGGGAGGTGCGTGAAAACACAGAGATATAGGAGATGTTATGAGATGTGCATGAAAACACGGCGATAGTCGGGAAGCCATGAGAGGTGTGCGAAAACACAGCGATATAGGGGAAGGTATGAGAGCTGCGTGAAAACACAGTGATATAGGGGAAGGTATGAGAGGAGCGCGAAAACAGGGCAATAGAGGGGAGGTTATGAGAGGTGCGTGAAAACCCAGCGACATTGGGGACGTTATGAGATGTGCATGAAAACACGGTGATATTGGGGAAGGTATGAGAGGTGTGCAAAAACACAGCGGTATACGGGAATGCATGACAGCTGCACGAAAACAGTGATATAGGTGAAGGAATGGGAGGTGCGCGAAAACAGGGCGATATTTGGGAAGGTATGAGAGGTGCGCGAAGGCACAGCGATATAAGGGAAGCTATGGGATGTGCACGAAAAGACAGCGATATAGGGGAAGCTATGAGAGGTGCGCAAGGCACAGCGATATAGGGGATGTTATGGGAGGTGCGTGAATACACAGAGATATAGGGGACGTGATGAGATGTGCATGAAAACGCAGTGATATTAGGGAAGGTATGAGAGGTGCACAAAAACACAGCGATAAAGGAGAAGTTATGAGAGGTGTGCGAAAATACAGCGATATAGGGGAAGGTATGAAAGGTGCACGAAAACGCAGTGATATAAGGGAAGGTATAGGAGGTGTGCGAAAACAGTGCGATATAGGGAAGGTATGAGAGGTGCTTGGAGGCACAGCGATATAGGGGATGCTATGGGAGGTGCGCAAATACACAGCGATATAGGAGGCGGTATGAGAGGTGCGCGAAAACTTGGTGTTACAGGGGAATGCATCAGAGGTGCCAGAAAACACAGCGATGTAGTGGAAGACATGAGAGGTGCGCGAGAACAGGGCAATATAGTGGAAGGTATGGAATGTGCGCGAAAACAGATGCGATATAGGGGAAGGTATGAGAGGTGCGCGAAGGCACAGCGATATAGGGGATGCTATGGGAGGTGCTCGAATGCACAGCGATACAGGGGACGTAATAGGATGTGCATAAAAACACGGCAATATAGGGGAAGTTATGAGAGGTGCGCAAAAATGCAGCAATACAGGGGAAGATATGAGAGGTGCGTGAAAACACAGCGATATAAGGGGAGGTATCAGAGGTACACGAAAACACAGCGATATAGGGGAAGGTATCGGAGGTGCTCGAAAACAGGGCGATATAGGGAACGGTATGAGACGTGTGCGAAACTCAGCAATATAGGGGATGGTATGGGAGATGCACGAAAAAACAGTGATATAGGGGAAGGCATGAGAGGTGCGTGAAAACAGAGCGATATAGGGGACGCTATTCGACGTGCGCGAAAACACAGTGATATAGGGGAAGATATGAGAGGTGTGCGAGAACACGGTGATATAGGGGAAGGTATGAGATGCGCAAAAACACAGCGATGTAGGCGAAGCCATGGGAGGTTCACGGAAAACAGGGCGATATAGGGGATGCTATGGGAGGTGCGTGAATACACAGTGATATAGGGGACGTTATGAGATGTGCATAAAAACACAGCGATATGGGGGAAGTTATGAGAGGTGCGCAAAAATGCAGCAATATTGGAGAAGTTATGAGAGGTGCGTGAAAACACAGCGATATAGGGGAAGGTATGAGAGGTGTTCGAAAACAGGGCGATATAGGGGAAGGTATGAGAGGTGTGCGAGAACACAGCAATATAGAGGAAATTCTAAGAGTGCGCGAAAACATGGCAATACAGGAGGATGTATCAGAGGTGCGAGAAAACACAGCGATATAGGGGAAGTAATGATAGGAGCAAAAACATAGCGATATAGGTGAAGACATGCGAGGTGTGCAAAAACACGGCGATATAGGGGAAGCTATGAGAGGTGAGCAATAACACAGCGATCAAGGTGAAGATATGGGTTGTGCGCGAAAACAGCGATGTAGTCGAAGCTATGGGAGGTGCACGAAAACATAGCGATATCGGGGAAGGTATGGGAGGTGGGCGAAAACAGGGCGATATAGGGGAAGGTATGAGAGGTGCGCGAAGGCACAGTGATATAGGGGATGCTACGGGAGGTGCGCGAATGCACAGCGATATAGAGGACATTATGAGATGTGCATGAAAACACGGCAATATAGGGGAAGGTATGAGATGTATGCAAAAATACAGCGATATAGGAGAAGTTATGAGAGGTGCGTGAAAACACAGCGATATAGGGGAAGGAATGAGAGGTGCACAAAAACACAGCAATATAGAGGAAGGTATGGGAGGTGCGCGAAAACACAGTGATATAGGGGAAGGCATGAGAGGTGCTCGAAAACAGGGCTATATAGTGGAAGCTATTGGATATGTGCGAAAACATGGCGATACAGGGAAAAGTATGCGAGGTGCCCGAAAACACAGCGATACAGGGGATGCTATGGGACGTGCGCAAAAACACAGTGATATAGTGGAAGGTACGAGAGGTGTGCAAGAACATGGCTATATAGGGGAAATTATGAGTGGTCCGTGAAAACACGGCGATATATGAGAAGTTATGAGAGGTGAGTGAAAACACAGCGATGTAGGGGAAGTTGTGAAGGTATGAGAGCTGCACGAAAACACAGCGATATAGGGGAAGGCATGAGAGGTGCGCGACGGCACAGTGATATAGGGGACGGTATGAGATGTGCATGAAAACACGGCGATATTGGGCAAGCCATGAGAGGTATGCGAAAATACAGCGATATAGGGGACGGTATGGGAGGTGTGCGAAAACAGGGCGACATAGGGGGTATGAGAGGTGCACGAAGGCACAGCGATATAGGGGATGTTATAGCAGTTGCGCTAATACACAGCGATATATGGGACGTTAAGAGATGTGCATGAAAACACGGCGATATTGGGGAAGCCATGAGATGTGCGCAAAAATACGGCGATATAGGAGAAATTATGAGAGGTGCGTGAAAACACAGCGATATTGGGGAAGGTATGGGAGGTGCGCGAAAACAGGGCGATATAGGGGACGTTATGAGATGTGCATGAAAACACGGCAATTTAGGGGAAGGTAAGAGAGGTGCCTGAAAACACAGCGTTATAGGGCACGCTATGGCACGTGCGCGAAAACTCGGCGATATTGGGGAAATTATGAGAGGTGCACGAAAACATGGCGATACAGGGGAATGTATCAGAGGTGCGAGAAAACACAGCGAGATAGGGGAAGTAATGAGAAGAGCGAAAACATAGCGATCTAGGTGAAGACATGAGAGGTGCGCGAAAACACGGCGATATAGGGGAAGCTATGAGAAGTGAGCAAAAACACGGCGATATAAGGGAAGCTGTGAGAGGTGTGCAATAACACAGCGATAAATTTGATTCTATGGGATGTGCGCAAAAACACAGCGATATTAGGGAAGGTATGAGAGGTGCACAAAAGCACAGCGATATAGGAAATGTTATGAGAGTTGTGTGAAAAGACAGCGATATAGGGGAAGGTATGGGAGGTGCTCGAAAACAGGGTGATATAGGGAAAGGTATGAGACGTGTGCGAAACTCAGCAATATAAGGGATGGTATGGGAGATGCACGAAAACACAGTGATATAGGGGAAGACATGAGAGGTGCGTGAAAACAGAGCGATATAGGGGACGCTATTGGACGTGCGCGAAAACACAGTGATATAGGGGAAGATATGAGACGAGTGCGAGAACACGGCGATATAGGTGAAATTATGAGAGATGCGCGAAAACACGTTGATACAGGGAACTGTATCAGAAGTGCGAGAACACAGAGCGATGTTGGGGAAGTAATGAGAGGAGCGGAAACACAGCGATATAGGTCAAGAAATGAGAGGTGCGCGAAAACACGGTGATATAGGGGAAGGTATGAGGTGCGCAAAAACACAGCGATGTAGGCGAAGCCATGGGAGGTTCACGGAAAACAGGGCGATATAGGGAAAGGTATGAGTGGTGCGCAAGGCACAGCGATATAGGGGATGCTATGGGAGGTGCGTGAATACACAGAGATATAGGGGACGTGATGAGATGTGCATGAAAACGCAGTGATATTAGGGAAGGTATGAGAGGTGCACAAAAACACAGCGATAAAGGAGAAGTTATGAGAGGTGTGCGAAAATACAGCGATATAGGGGAAGGTATGAAAGGTGCACGAAAACGCAGTGATATAAGGGAAGGTATAGGAGGTGCGCGAAAACAGGGCGATATAGGGAAGGTATGAGAGGTGCTCGAAGGCACAGCGATATAGGGGATGCTATGGGAGGTGCGCAAAAGCACAGCGATATAGGAGACGGTATGAGATGTGCATAAAAACATGGCGATATAGGGGGAGGTATGAGAGGTGCGCGTAAACACGGCGATATAGGGGAAAGTATGAGAGGTGCGCGAAAACTTGGTGTTACAGGGGAAAGCATCAGAGGTGCCAGAAAACACAGCGATGTAGTGGAAGACATGAGAGGTGCGCGAGAACAGGGCAATATAGTGGAAGGTATGGAATACGCGCGAAAACAGATGCGATATAGGAGAAGGTATGAGAGGTACACGAAAACACAGCGATATAGGGGAAGGTATGGGAGGTGCTCGAAAACAGTGCGATATGGGGAAAGGTATGAGACGTGTGCGAAACTCAGCAATATAGGGGATGGTATGGGAGATGCACGAAAAAACAGTGATATAGGGAAGATATGAGAGGTGTGCGAGAACATGGCGATATAGGTGAAGAAATGAGAGGTGCGCGAAAACACGGTGATATAGGGGAAGGTATGAGATGCGCAAAAACACAGCGATGTAGGCGAAGCCATGGGATGTTCACGGAAAACAGGGCGATATAGGGGAAGGTATGAGTGATGCGCGAAGGCACAGCGATATAGGGGATGCTATGGGAGGTGCGTGAATACACATTGATATAGGGGACGTTATGAGATGTGCATAAAAACACAGCGATATGGGGGAAGTTATGAGAGGTGCGCAAAAATGCAGCAATATTGGAGAAGTTATGAGAGGTGCGTGAAAACACAGCGATATAGGGGAAGGTATGAGAGGTGTGCGAAAACAGGGCGATATAGGGGAAGGTATGAGAGGTGTGCGAGAGCACAGCAATATAGAGGAAATTCTAAGAGTGCGCGAAAACATGGCAATACAGGAGGATGTATCAGAGGTGCGAGAAAACACAGCGATATAGGGGAAGTAATGATAGGAGCAAAAACATAGCGATATAGGTGAAGACATGCGAGGTGCGCAAAAACACAGCGATATAGGGGAAGCTATGAGAGGTGAGCAATAACACAGCGATCAAGGTGAAGGTATGGGTTGTGCGCGAAAACAGCGATGTAGTCGAAGCTGTGGGAGGTGCACGAAAACATAGCGATATCGGGGAAGGTATGGGAGGTGCGCGAAAACAGGGCGATATAGGGGAAGGTATGAGAGGTGCGCGAAGGCACAGTGATATAGGGGATGCTACGGGAGGTGCGCGAATGCACAGCGACATAGAGGACGTTATGAGATGTGCATGAAAACACGGCAATATAGGGGAAGGTATGAGATGTACGCAAAAGTACAGAAATATAGGAGAAGTTATGAGAGGAGCGTGAAAACACAACGATATAGGGGAAGGTATGAGAGGTGCACAATAATACAGCAATATAGGGGTAGGTATGGGAGGTGCGCGAAAACAGGGCGATATAGGGGACGTTATGAGATGTGCATGAAAGCACGGCAATATAGGGGAAGGTAAGAGAGGTGCCTGAAAACACAGCGTTATAGGGCACGCTATGGGACGTGCGCGAAAACACGGCGATATAGGGGAAATTATGAGAGGTGCGCGAAAACACGGCGATACAGGGGAATGTATCAGAGGTGCGAGAAAACACAGCGAGATAGGGGAAGTAATGAGAGGAGCGAAATCATAGCGATCTAGGTGAAGATAGGGGAATCTATGAAAAGTGAGCAAAACACGGCGATATATGGGAAGCTCTGCGAGGTGTGCAATAACACAGTGATAAAGTTGAATCTATGGGATGTGTGCGAAAAGACACCGATATAGGGAAGGTATGGGAGGTGCGCAAGGCACAGCGATATAGGGGATGCTATGGGAGGTGCGTGAATACACAGCGATATAGGGGACGTTATGAGATGTGCAGGAAGAAGCAGCGATATTAGGGAAGATATAAGAGGTGCACAAAAACACAGTGATATAGGGAAAGGTATGAGAGGTGTGCGAAGGCACAGCAATATAGGGGATGGTATGGGAGGTGCACGAAAACACAGCGATATAGGGGAAGATATGAGAGGTGTGCGAGAACACGTTGATACAGGGAACAGTATCAGAAGTGCGAGAACACAGATCGATATAGGGGAAGTAATGAGAGGAGCGGAAACACAGCGATATAGGTGAAGACATGAGAGGTGCGCGAAAACACGGCAATATAGGGGAAGCTATGAGAGGTAAGCAATAACACAGCAATAAAGTTAAAGTTATGGGATGTGCGCGAAAACAGGGCGATATAGGGGAAGATGTGAGAGGTGCGCAAAAACACAGCGATGTATGCGAAGCCATGAGAGGTGCACGGGAAACAGGGCGATATATGGGAAGGTATGAGCGGTGCGCGAAGGCACAGCGATATAGGGGATGCTATGGGAGGTGCGTGAATACACAGAGATATAGGAGATGTTATGAGATGTGCATGAAAACACGGCGATAGTCGGGAAGCCATGAGAGGTGTGCGAAAACACAGCGATATAGGGGAAGGTATGAGAGCTGCGTGAAAACACAGTGATATAGGGGAAGGTATGAGAGGAGCGCGAAAACAGGGCAATAGAGGGGAGGTTATGAGAGGTGCGTGAAAACCCAGCGACATTGGGGACGTTATGAGATGTGCATGAAAACACGGTGATATTGGGGAAGGTATGAGAGGTGTGCAAAAACACAGCGGTATATACGGGAATGCATGACAGCTTCACGAAAACAGTGATATAGGGGAAAGAATGGGAGGTGCGCGGAAACAGGGCGATATTTGGGAAGGTATGAGATGTGCGCGAAAGCACAGCGATATCAGGGAAGCTATGGGATGTGCACGAAAAGACAGCGATATAAGGGAAGCTATGAGAGGTGCGCAAGGCACAGCGATATAGGGGATGCTATGGGAGGCGCGTGAATACACAGCGATATAGAGGACGTGATGAGATGTGCATGAAAACGCAGTGATATTAGGGAAGGTATGACAGGTGCACAAAAACACAGCGATATAGGAGAAGTTATGAGAGGTGTGTGAAAACACAGTGATATAGGGGAAGGTATGAAAGGTGCATGAAAACGCAGTGATATAAGGGAAGGTATAGGAGGTGTGCGAAAACAGGGCGATATTGGGAAGGTATGAGAGGTGCTTGAAGGCACAGCGATATAGGGGATGCTATGGGAGGTGCGCAAATACACAGCGATATAGGAGGCGGTATGAGAGGTGCGCGAAAACTTGGTGTTACAGGGGAATGCATCAGAGGTGCCAGAAAACACAGCGATGTAGTGGAAGACATGAGAGGTGCGCGAGAACAGGGCAATATAGTGGAAGGTATGGAATGTGCGCGAAAACAGATGCGATATAGGGGAAGGTATGAGAGGTGCGCGAAGGCACAGCGATATAGGGGATGCTATGGGAGGTGCTCGAATACACAGCGATACAGGGGACGTAATAGGATGTGCATAAAAACACGGCAATATAGGGGAAGTTATGAGAGGTGCGCAAAAATGCAGCAATACAGGGGAAGATATGAGAGGTGCGTGAAAACACAGCGATATAAGGGGAGGTATCAGAGGTACACGAAAACACAGCGATATAGGGGAAGGTATCGGAGGTGCTCGAAAACAGGGCGATATAGGGAACGGTATGAGACGTGTGCGAAACTCAGCAATATAGGGGATGGTATGGGAGATGCACGAAAAAACAGTGAAAAAGGGGAAGGCGTGAGAGGTGCATGAAAACAGAGCGATATAGGGGACGCTATTCGACGTGCGCGAAAACACAATGATATAGGGGAAGATATGAGAGATGTGCGAGAACACGGCGATATAGGTGAAGAAATGAGAGGTGCGCGAAAACACGATGATATAGGGGAAAGTATGAGATGCGCAAAAACACAGCGATGTAGGCGAAGCCATGGGAGGTTCACGGAAAACAGGGCGATATAGGGGAAGGTATGAGTGATGCGCGAAGGCACAGCGATATAGGGGATGCTATGGGAGGTGCGTGAATACACAGTGATATAGGGGACGTTATGAGATGTGCATAAAAACACAGCGATATGGGGGAAGTTATGAGAGGTGCGCAAAAATGCAGCAATATTGGAGAAGTTATGAGAGGTGCGTGAAAACACAGCGATATAGGGGAAGGTATGAGAGGTGCGCGAAAACAGGGCGATATAGGGGAAGGTATGAGAGGTGTGCGAGAACACAGCAATATAGAGGAAATTCTTAGAGTGCGCGAAAACATGGCAATACAGGAGGATGTATCAGAGGTGCGAGAAAACACAGCGATATAGGGGAAGTAATGATAGGAGCAAAAACATAGCGATATAGGTGAAGACATGCGACGTGTGCAAAAACACGGCGATATAGGGTAAGCTATGAGAGGTGAGCAATAACACAGCGATCAAGGTGAAGGTATGGGTTGTGCGCGAAAACAGCGATGTAGTCGAAGCTATGGGAGGTGCACGAAAACATAGCGATACCGGGGAAGGTATGGGAGGTGGGCGAAAACAGGGGCGACATAGGGGTTGGTATGAGAGGTGCGCGAAGGCACAGTGATATAGGGGATGCTACGGGAGGTGCGCGAATGCACAGCGATATAGGAGGACGTTATGAGTTGTGCATGAAAACACGGCAATATAGGGGAAGGTATGAGATGTACGCAAAAGTACAGCGATATAGGAGAAGTTATGAGAGGTGCGTGAAAACACATACGATATAGGGGAAGGTATGAGAGGTGCACAATAATACAGCAATATAGGGGTAGGTATGGGAGGTGCGCGAAACAGGGCGATATAGGGGACGTTATGAGATGTGCATGAAAACACGGCAATATAGGGGAAGGTAAGAGAGGTGCCTGAAAACACAGCGTTATAGGCACGCTATGGGACGTGCGCGAAAACACGGCGATATAGGGGAAATTATGAGAGGTGCGCGAAAACACGGCGATACAGGGGAATGTATCAGAGGTGCGAGAAAACACAGCGAGATAGGGGAAGTAATGAGAGGAGCGAAAAACATAGCGATCTAGGTGAAGACATGAGAGCTGCGCAAAAACACAGCGATATAGGGGAATCTATGAAAAGGTGGCAAAAACACGGGCGATATATGGGAAGCTCTGCGAGGTGTGCAATAACACAGTGATAAAGTTGAATCTATGGATGTGTGCAAAAAGACACCGATTATAGGGGAAGGTATGGGAGGTGCGCAAGGCACAGCGATATAGGGGATGCTATGGGAGGTGCGTGAATACACAGCGATATAGGGGACGTTATGAGATGTGCAGGAACAAGCAGCGATATAGGGAAGATATATGAGGTGCACAAAAACACAGTGATATAGGGAAAGGTATGAGAGGTGTGCGAAGGCACAGCAATATAGGGGATGGTATGGAGGTGCACGAAAACACAGCGATACCGGGGAAGATATGAGAGGTGTGCGAGAACACGTTGATACAGGGACAGTATCAGAAGTGCGAGAACACAGAGCGATATAGGGGAAGTAATGAGAGGAGCGGAAACACAGCGATATAGGTGAAGACATGAGAGGTGCGCGAAAACACGGCAATATAGGGGAAGCTATGAGAGGTAAGCAATAACACAGCAATAAAGTTAAAGTTATGGGATGTGCGCAAAACAGGGCGATATAGGGGAAGATGTGAGAGGTGCGCAAAAACACAGCGATGTATGCGAAGCCATGAGAGGTGCGCGGGAAACAGGGCGATATATGGGAAGGTATGAGCGGTGCAGCGAAGGCCACAGCGATATAGGGGATGCTATGGGAGGTGCGTGAATACACAGAGATATAGGAGACGTTATGAGATGTGCATGAAAACACGGCGATAGTCGAGAAGCCATGAGAGGTGTGTGAAAACACAGCGATATAGGGGAAGGTATGAGAGCTGCGTGAAAACACAGTGATATAGGGGAAGGTATGAGAGGAGCGCGAAAACAGGGCAATAGAGGGGAGGTTATGAGAGGTGCGTGAAAACCCAGCGACATTGGGGACGTTATGAGATGTGCATGAAAACACGGTGAAATTGGGGAAGGTATGAGAGGTGTGCAAAAACACAGCGGTATACGGGAATGCATGACAGCTGCACGAAAACAGTGATATAGGTGAAGGAATGGGAGGTGCGCGAAAACAGGGCGATATTTGGGAAGGTATGAGAGGTGCGCGAAAGCACAGCGATATAAGGGAAGCTATGGGATGTGCACGAAAAGACAGCGATATAGGGGAAGCTATGAGAGGTGCGCAAGGCACAGCGATATAGGGGATGCTATGGGAGGCGCGTGAATACACAGCGATATAGGGGACGTGATGAGATGTGCATGAAAACGCAGTGATATTAGGGAAGGTATGAGAGGTGCACAAAAACACAGCGACATGGGAGAAGTTATGAGAGGTGTGCGAAAATACAGCGATATAGGGGAAGGTATGAAAGGTGCACGAAAACGCAGTGATATAAGGGAAGGTATAGGAGGCGTGCGAAAACAGGGCGATATAGGGAAGGTATGAGAGGTGCTTGAAGGCACAGCGATATAGGGGATGCTATGGGAGGTGCGCAAATACACAGCGATATA
Source organism: Mobula birostris (assembly GCF_030028105.1). NCBI lineage: Eukaryota > Metazoa > Chordata > Chondrichthyes > Myliobatiformes > Myliobatidae > Mobula > Mobula birostris. The sequence continues at coordinate 50,848 of NW_027278610.1, forward strand.
GGAGGCGGTATGAGAGGTGCGCGAAAACTTGGTGTTACAGGGGAATGCATCAGAGGTGCCAGAAAACACAGCGATGTAGTGGAAGACATGAGAGGTGCGCGAGAACAGGGCAATATAGTGGAAGGTATGGAATGTGCGCGAAAACAGATGCGATATAGGGGAAGGTATGAGAGGTGCGCGAAGGCACAGCGATATAGGGGATGCTATGGGAGGTGCTCGAATACACAGCGATACAGGGGACGTAATAAGATGTGCATAAAAACACGGCAATATAGGGGAAGTTATGAGAGGTGCGCAAAAATGCAGCAATACAGGGGAAGATATGAGAGGTGCGTGAAAACACAGCGATATAAGGGGAGGTATCAGAGGTACACGAAAACACAGCGATATAGGGGAAGGTATCGGAGGTGCTCGAAAACAGGGCGATATAGGGAACGGTATGAGACGTGTGCGAAACTCAGCAATATAGGGGATGGTATGGGAGATGCACGAAAAAACAGTGAAAAAGGGGAAGGCGTGAGAGGTGCATGAAAACAGAGCGATATAGGGGACGCTATTCGACGTGCGTGAAAACACAGTGATATAGGGGAAGATATGAGAGATGTGCGTGAACACGGCGATATAGGTGAAGAAATGAGAGGTGCGCGAAAACACGATGATATAGGGGAAAGTATGAGATGCGCAAAAACACAGCGATGTAGGCGAAGCCATGGGAGGTTCACGGAAAACAGGGCGATATAGGGGAAGGTATGAGTGATGCGCGAAGGCACAGCGATATAGGGGATGCTATGGGAGGTGCGTGAATACACAGTGATATAGGGGACGTTATGAGATGTGCATAAAAACACAGCGATATGGGGGAAGTTATGAGAGGTGCGCAAAAATGCAGCAATATTGGAGAAGTTATGAGAGGTGCGTGAAAACACAGCGATATAGGGGAAGGTATGAGAGGTGTTCGAAAACAGGGCGATATAGGGGAAGGTATGAGAGGTGTGCGAGAACACAGCAATATAGAGGAAATTCTTAGAGTGCGCGAAAACATGGCAATACAGGAGGATGTATCAGAGGTGCGAGAAAACACAGCGATATAGGGGAAGTAATGATAGGAGCAAAAACATAGCGATATAGGTGAAGACATGCGAGGTGTGCAAAAACACGGCGATATAGGGTAAGCTATGAGAGGTGAGCAATAACACAGCGATCAAGGTGAAGGTATGGGTTGTGCGCGAAAACAGCGATGTAGTCGAAGCTATGGGAGGTGCACGAAAACATAGCGATACCGGGGAAGGTATGGGAGGTGGGCGAAAACAGGGCGACATAGGGGTTGGTATGAGAGGTGCGCGAAGGCACAGTGATATAGGGGATGCTACGGGAGGTGCGCGAATGCACAGCGATATAGAGGACGTTATGAGTTGTGCATGAAAACACGGCAATATAGGGGAAGGTATGAGATGTACGCAAAAGTACAGCGATATAGGAGAAGTTATGAGAGGTGCGTGAAAACACAACGATATAGGGGAAGGTATGAGAGGTGCACAATAATAAAGCAATATAGGGGTAGGTATGGAAGGTGCGCGAAAACAGGGCGATATAGGGGACGTTATGAGATGTGCATGAAAACACGGCAATATAGGGGAAGGTAAGAGAGGTGCCTGAAAACACAGCGTTATAGGGCACGCTATGGGACGTGCGCGAAAACACGGCGATATAGGGGAAATTATGAGAGGTGCGCGAAAACACGGCGATACATGGGGATGTATCAGAGGTGCAAGAAAACATAGCGATCTAGGTGAAGACATGAGAGCTGCGCAAAAACACAGCGATATAGGGGAATCTATGAAAGGTGAGCAAAAACACGGCGATATATGGGAAGCTCTGCGAGGTGTGCAATAACACAGTGATAAAGTTGAATCTATGGGATGTGTGCGAAAAGACACCGATATAGGGGAAGGTATGGGAGGTGCGCAAGGCACAGCGATATAGGGGATGCTATGGGAGGTGCGTGAATACACAGCGATATAGGGGACGTTATGAGATGTGCAGGAAGAAGCAGCGATATTAGGGAAGATATATGAGGTGCACAAAAACACAGTGATATAGGGAAAGGTATGAGAGGTGTGCGAAGGCACAGCAATATAGGGGATGGTATGGGAGGTGCACGAAAACACAGCGATACCGGGGAAGATATGAGAGGTGTGCGAGAACACGTTGATACAGGGAACAGTATCAGAAGTGCGAGAACACAGAGCGATATAGGGGAAGTAATGAGAGGAGCGGAAACACAGCGATATAGGTGAAGACATGAGAGGTGCGCGAAAACACGGCAATATAAGGGAAGCTATGAGAGGTAAGCAATAACACAGCAATAAAGTTAATGTTATGGGATGTGCGCAAAAACAGGGCGATATAGGGGAAGATGTGAGAGGTGCGCAAAAACACAGCGATGTATGCGAAGCCATGAGAGGTGCGCGGGAAACAGGGCGATATATGGGAAGGTATGAGCGGTGCGCGAAGGCACAGCGATATAGGGGATGCTATGGGAGGTGCGTGAATACACAGAGATATAGGAGACGTTATGAGATGTGCATGAAAACACGGCGATAGTCGAGAAGCCATGAGAGGTGTGTGAAAACACAGCGATATAGGGGAAGGTATGAGAGCTGCGTGAAAACACAGTGATATAGGGGAAGGTATGAGAGGAGCGCGAAAACAGGGCAATAGAGGGGAGGTTATGAGAGGTGCGTGAAAACCCAGCGACATTGGGGACGTTATGAGATGTGCATGAAAACACGGTGATATTGGGGAAGGTATGAGAGGTGTGCAAAAACACAGCGGTATACGGGAATGCATGACAGCTGCACGAAAACAGTGATATAGGTGAAGGAATGGGAGGTGCGCGAAAACAGGGCGATATTTGGGAAGGTATGAGAGGTGCGCGAAAGCACAGCGATATAAGGGAAGCTATGGGATGTGCACGAAAAGACAGCGATATAGGGGAAGCTATGAGAGGTGCGCAAGGCACAGCGATATAGGGGATGCTATGGGAGGCGCGTGAATACACAGCGATATAGGGGACGTGATGAGATGTGCATGAAAACGCAGTGATATTAGGGAAGGTATGAGAGGTGCACAAAAACACAGCGACATGGGAGAAGTTATGAGAGGTGTGCGAAAATACAGCGATATAGGGGAAGGTATGAAAGGTGCACGAAAACGCAGTGATATAAGGGAAGGTATAGGAGGTGTGCGAAAACAGGGCGATATAGGGAAGGTATGAGAGGTGATCGAAGGCACAGCGATATAGGGGATGCTATAGGAGGTGCGCAAATACACAGCGATATAGGAGGCGGTATGAGAGGTGCGCGAAAACTTGGTGTTACAGGGGAATGCATCAGAGGTGCCAGAAAACACAGCGATGTAGTGGAAGACATGAGAGGTGCGCGAGAACAGGGCAATATAGTGGAAGGTATGGAATGTGCGCGAAAACAGATGCGATATAGGGGAAGGTATGAGAGGTGCGCGAAGGCACAGCGATATAGGGGATGCTATGGGAGGTGCTCGAATACACAGCGATACAGGGGACGTAATAGGATGTGCATAAAAACACGGCAATATAGGGGAAGTTATGAGAGGTGCGCAAAAATGCAGCAATACAGGGGAAGTTATGAGAGGTGCGTGAAAACACAGCGAGATAAGGGGAGGTATGAGAGGTACACTAAAACACAGCGATATAGGGGAAGGCATGGGAGGTGCTCGAAAACAGGGCGATATAGGGAAAGGTATGAGACGTGTGCGAAACTCAGCAATATAAGGGATGGTATGGGAGATGCACGAAAACACAGTGATATAGGGGAAGACATGAGAGGTGCGTGAAAACAGAGCGATATAGGGGACGCTATTGGACGTGCGCGAAAACACAGTGATATAGGGGAAGATATGAGAGGAGTGCGAGAACACGGCGATATAGGTGAAATTATGAGAGGCGCGCGAAAACAGGTTGATACAGGGAACTGTATCAGAAGTGCGAGAACACAGAGCGATATTGGGGAAGTAATGAGAGGAGCGGAAACAGAGCGATATAGGTGAAGAAATGAGAGGTGCGCGAAAATACAGCGATATAGGGGAAGGTATGAAAGGTGCACGAAAACGCAGTGATATAAGGGAAGGTATAGGAGGTGTGCGAAAACAGTGCGATATAGGGAAGGTATGAGAGGTGCTCGAAGGCACAGCAATATAGGGGATGCTATGGGAGGTGCGCAAAAACACAGCGATATAAGAGACGGTATGAGATGTGCATAAAAACATGGCGATATAGGGGGAGGTATGAGAGGTGCGCTTCAACACGGCGATATAGGGGAAAGTATGAGAGGTGCGCGAAAACTTGGTTTTACAGGGGAATGCATCAGAAGTGCCAGAAAACACAGCGATGTAGTGGAAGACATGAGAGGTGCGCGAGAACAGGGCAATATAGTGGAAGGTATGGAATGTGCGCGAAAACAGATGCGATATAGGGGAAGGTATGAGAGGTGCGCGAAGGCACAGCGATATAGGGGATGCTATGGGAGGTGCTCGAATACACAGCGATATAGGGGACGTAATAGGATGTGCATAAAAACACGGCAATATAGGGGAAGTTATGAGAGGTGCGCAAAAATGCAGCAATACAGGGGAAGATATGAGAGGTGCGTGAAAACACAGCGATATAAGGGGAGGTATGAGAGGTACACAAAAACACAGCGATATAGGGGAAGGTATGGGAGGTGCTCGAAAACAGGGCGATATAGGGAAAGGTATGAGACGTGTGCGAAACTCAGCAATATAGGGGATGGTATGGGAGATGCACGAAAACACAGTGATATAGGGGAAGACATGAGAGGTGCGTGAAAACAGAGCGATATAGGGCACGCTATTGGACGTGCGCAAAAACACAGTGATATAGGGGAAGATATGAGAGGTGTGTGAAAACAGAGCGATATAGGGGACGCTATTGGACGTGCGCGAAAACACAGTGATATAGGGGAAGACATGAGTGGTGCGTGAAAACAGAGCGACATAGGGGACGCTATTGGACGTGCGCGAAAACACAGTGATATAGGGGAAGATATGAGAGGTGTGCGAGAACACGGCGATATAGGTGAAGAAATGAGAGGCGCGCGAAAACACGGTGATATAGGGGAAGGTATGAGGTGCGCAAAAACACAGCGATGTAAGCGAAGCCATGGGAGGTTCACGGAAAACAGGGCGATATAGGGGAAGATATGAGTGATGCGCGAAGGCACAGCGATGTAGGGGATGCTATGGGAGGTGCGTGAATACACAGAGATATAGGAGACGTTATGAGATGTGCATGAAAACACGGCGATATTGGGGAAGCCATGAGAGGTGTGCGAAAATACAGCGATATAGGGGAAGTTATGGGAGCTGCGCGAAAACAGGGCAATATAGGGGAAGGTATGAGAGGTGCACTAAAACACAGCGATACAGGGGAAGGAATGGGAGGTGTGCGAAAACAGGGCGATATAGGGGATGCTATGGGACATGCGCGAAAACAGAGTGATATAGGGGAAGGTATGAGAGGTGTGCGAGAATACAGCGATGTAGGGGAAATTATGAGAGGTGCGTGACAACACGGCGATACAGGGGAATGTATCAGAGGTGTGAGAAAACACAGCGATATAATGGAAGTAATGACAGGAGCGAAAACATAGCGATATAGATGAAGACATGAGAGGTGCGTGAAAACACAGTGATATAGGGGAAGCTATGAGAGGTGAGCAATAACACAGCGATAAAGATGAAGCTATGGGACGTATGCAAAAAGACAGCGATATAGGGGAAGATATGAGAGGTGTGCGAAAACACAGCGACGTGGGCGTAGCTATGGGAGGTGCGCGAAAGCACAGTGATATAAGGGACGGTATGAGACGTGCATAAATACACGGCAATATTGGGGAAGCCATGAGAGATGCGCGAAAACACAGCAATATAGGGGAAGGTATGAGAGGTGCACGAAAACACAACGATAAAAGGGAAGGTATGGGAGGTGCGCAAAAACAGGACGATATAGGGGAAGGTATGAGATGTGCGCGAAGGCACAGCGATAGAGAGGATTCTATGGGAGGTGCGCGAATACACAGCAATATAGGGGACGTTATGAGATGTGATTGAAAACACGGCGATATAGGGGAAGGTATGAGAGGTGCGCAAAAATACAGCGATATAGGAGAAGTTATGAGAGGTGCGTGAAAACACAGCGATATAGGGGAAGGAATGAGAGGTGCACAAAAACACAGCAATATAGAGGAAGGTATGGGAGGTGCGCGAAAACACAGTGATATAGGGGAAGACATGAGAGGTGCTCGAAAACAGGGCTATATTGTGGAAGCTATGGGATATGCGCGAAAACATGGCGATACAGGGAAAAGTATGAAAGGTGCCCGAAAACACAGCGATACAGGGGATGCTATGGGACGTGCGCAAAAACACAATGATATAGTGGAAGGTACGAGAGGTGTGCAAGAACATGGCTATATAGGGGAAATTATGAGATGTCCGCGAAAACACGGCGATCTATGAGAAGTTATGAGAGGTGAGTGAAAACACAGCGAAGTAGGGGAAGTTGTGAAGGTATGAGAGGTGCACGAAAACACAGCGATATAGGGGAAGGCGTGAGAGGTGCGCGACTGCACAGTGATATAGGGGACGGTATGAGATGTGCATGAAAACACGGCGATATTGGGCAAGCCATGAGAGGTGTGCGAAAATACAGCGATATAGGGGACGGTATGGGAGGTGAGCGAAAACAGGGCGACATAGGGGAAGGTATGAGAGGTGCACGAAGGCACAGCGATATAGGGGATGTTATGGCAGTTGCGCTAATACACAGCGATATATGGGACTTTAAGAGATGTGCATGAAAACACGGCGATATTGGGGAAGCCATGAGATGTGCGCAAAAATACAGCGATAGAGGAGAAATTATGAGAGGTGCGTGAAAACACAGCGATATAAGGGAAGGTATGAGAGGTGCACGAAAACACAGCGATATTGGGGAAGGTATGGGAGGTGCGCGAAAACAGGGCGATATAGGGGACGTTATGAGATGTGCATGAAAACACGGCAATATAGGGGAAGGTAAGAGAGGTGCCTGAAAACACAGCGTTATAGGGCACGCTATGGGACGTGCGCAAAAACACGGCGATATAGGGGAAATTATGAGAGGTGCGCGAAAACACGGCGATACAGGGGAATGTATCAGAGGTGCGAGAAAACACAGCGAGATAGGGGAAGTAATGAGAGGAGCGAAAACATAGCGATCTAGGTGAAGACATGAGAGGTGCGTGAAAACACAGCGATATAGGGGAAGCTATGAAAGGTGAGCAAAAACACGGCGATATATGGGAAGCTCTGCGAGGTGTGCAATAACACAGTGATAAAGTTGAATCTATGGGATGTGTGCAAAAAGACACCGATATAGGGGAAGGTATGGGAGGTGCGCAAGGCACAGCGATATAGGGGATGCTATGGGAGGTGCGTGAATACACAGCGATATAGGGGACGTTATGAGATGTGCAGGAAGAAGCAGCGATATTAGGGAAGATATAAGAGGTGCACAAAAACACAGCGATTTAGGGAAAGGTATGAGAGGTGTGCGAAGGCACAGCAATATAGGGGATGGCATGGGAGGTGCACGAAAACACAGCGATATAGGGGAAGATATGAGAGGTGTGCGAGAACACGTTGATACAGGGAACAGTATCAGAAGTGCGAGAACACAGAGCGATATAGGGGAAGTAATGAGAGGAGCGTAAACACAGCGATATAGGTGAAGACATGAGAGGTGCGCGAAAACACGGCAATATAGGGGAAGCTATGAGAGGTAAGCAATAACACAGCGATAAAGTTGAAGCTATGGGATGTGCGCGAAAACAGGGCTAAATAGGGGAAGATATGAGAGGTGCCCAAAAACACAGCGATGTATGCGAAGTCATGAGAGGTGCGCGGGAAACAGGGCGATATAGGGGAAGGTATGAGCGGTGCGCGAAGGCACACCTATATACGGGATGCTATGGGAGCTGCGTGAATACACAGAGATATAGGAGACGTTATGAGATGTGCATGAAAACACGGCAATAGTCGGGAAGCCATGAGAGGTGTACGAAAACTCAGCGATATAGGGGAAGGTATGAGAGCTGCGTGAAAACACAGTGATATAGGGGAAGGTATGAGAGGAGCGCGAAAACAGGGCAATAGAGGGGAGGTTATGAGAGGTGCGTGAAAACCCAGCGACATTGGGGACGTTATGAGATGTCCATGAAAACACGGTGATATTGGGGAAGGTATGAGAGGTGTGCAAAAACACAGCGGTATACGGGAATGCATTACAGCTGCACGAAAACAGCGATACAGGTGAAGGAATGGGAGGTGCGCGAAAACAGGGCGATATTTGGGAAGGTATGAGAGGTGCGCGAAAGCACAGCGATATAAGGGAAGCTATGGGAGGTGCGCGAATATACAGCGATATACAGGACGTTATGAGATGTGCATAACAACACAGCGGTATAGGGGAAGTTATGAGAGGTGAGGAATAACACAGCGATAAAGGTGAATCTATGGGATTTGCACGAAAAGACAGCGATATACGGGAAGCTATGAGAGGTGCGCAAGGCACAGCGATATAGGGGATGCTATGGGAGGTGCGTGAATACACAGAGATATAGGGGATGTGATGAGATGTGCATGAAAATGCAGTGATATTAGGGAAGGTATGAGAGGTGCACAAAAACACAGCGATATAGGAGAATTTATGAGAGGTGTGCGAAAATACAGCGATATAGGGGAAGGTATGAAAGGTGCACGAAAACGCGGTGATATAAGGGAAGGTATAGGAGGTGCGCGAAAACAGGGCGATATAGGGAAGGTATGAGAGGTGCTCGAAGGCACAGCGATATAGGGGATGCTATGGCAGTTGCGCTAATACACAGCGATATATGGGACGTTAAGAGATGTGCATGAAAACGCGGCGATATTGGGGAAGCCATGAGAGGTGCGCAAAAATACGGCGATATAGGAGAAATTATGAGAGGTGCGTGAAAACACAGCGAGATAAGGGAGGGTATGAGAGGTGCACGAATACGCAGCGATATTGGCGAAGGTATGGGAGGTGCGCGTAAACAGGGCGATATAGGGGAAGTTATGAGAGGTACGCGAAGGCACAGCGATAGAGGGGATGTTATGAGAAGTGCGCGAAAACACCGTGATATAGGGGAAGACTTGAGAGGTGAGCAAAAACAGGGCAATATAGTGGAACCTATGGGATGTTGGCGAAACCACGGCAATACAGCGGAATGTATCAGAGGTGTGAGAAAACACAGCGATATAGGGGACGCTATGGGACATGCGCAAAAAAACAGTGATATAGGGGAAAGTATGAGAGGTGTGCGAGAACACGGCGATACGGCAAAATGTATCAGACGTGCGAGAAAACACAGCGATATAGGGGAAGTATTGAGACGAGCGAAAACATAGCGATCTAGGTGAAGATATGAGAGGTGCGCGAAAACACGGCGATATAGGGGAAGCTATGAGAGGTGAGCAAAAACACGGCGATACAGGGGAACCTATGAGAGGTGAGCAATAACACAGGGATAAAGGTGAATCTATGGGATGTGCATGAAAACACAGCGATATTGGGGAAGTTATGGGAGCTGCGCGAAAACAGGGCAATATAGGGGAAGGTATGAGAGGTGCACTAAAACACAGCGATACAGGGGAAGGAATGGGAGGTGTGCGAAAACAGGGCGATATAGGGGATGCTATGGGACATGCGCGAAAACACAGTGATATAGGGGAAGGTATGAGAGGTGTGCGAGAATACAGCGATGTAGGGGAAATTATGAGAGGTGCGTGACAACACGGCGATACAGGAGAATGTATCAGAGGTGTGAGACAACACAGCGATATAATGGAAGTAATGACAGGAGCGAAAACATAGCGATATAGATGAAGACATGAGAGGTGCGTGAAAACACAGTGATATAGGGGAAGTTATGAGAGGTGAGCAATAACACAGCGATAAAGATGAAGCTATGGGATGTATGCAAAAATACAGCGATATAGGGGATGATATGAGAGGTGCGCGAAAACACAGCGACGTGGGCGTAGCTATGGGAGGTGCGCGAAAGCACAGTGATATAAGGGACGAAATGAGATGTGCATAAATACACGGCAATATTGGGGAAGCCATGAGAGATGCGCGAAAACATAGCAATATAGGGGAAGGTATGAGAGGTGCACGAAAACACAACGATAATAGGGAAATTATGGGAGGTGCGCGAAAACTGGACGATATAGGGGAAGGTATGAGATGTGCGCGAAGGCACAGCGATATAGGGGATTCTATGGGAGGTGCGCGAATACACAGCAATATGGGGGACGTTATGAGATGTGATTGAAAACACGGCGATATAGGGGAAGGTATGAGAGGTGCGCAAAAATACAGCGATATAGGAGAAGTTATGAGAGGTGCGTGAAAACACAGCGATATAGGGGAAGGAAAGAGAGGTGCACAAAAACACAGCAATATAGAGGAAGGTATGGGAGGTGCGCGAAAACACAGTGATATAGGGGAAGACATGAGAGGTGCTCGAAAACTGGGCTATATAGTGGAAGCTATGGGATATGCGCGAAAACATGGCGATACAGGGAAAAGTATGAGAGGTGCCCGAAAAGACAGCGATACAGGGGATGCTATGGGACGTGCGCAAAAACACAGTGATATAGTGGAAGGCATGAGAGGTGCGCGACGGCACAGTGATATAGGGGACGGTATGAGATGTGCATGAAAACACGGCGATATTGGGCAAGCCATGAGAAGTGTGCCAAAATACAGCGATATAGGGGAAGTATTGAGACGAGCGAAAACATAGCGATCTAGGTGAAGACATGAGAGGTGCGCGAAAACACGGCGATATAGGGGAAGCTATGAGAGGTGAGAAAAAACACGGCGATACAGGGGAACCTATGAGAGGTGAGCAATAACACAGGGATAAAGGTGAATCTATGGGATGTGCACGAAAACACAGCGATATCGGGTACGTTATGGGAGCTGCGCGAAAACAGGGCAATATAGGGGAAGGTATGAGAGGTGCGCGAAAGCACAGCGATATAGGGGACGCTATGGGACGCGCGCGAAAACACAGTGATATAGGGGACGGTATGAGATGTGCATGAAAACACGGCGATATTGGGCAAGCCATGAGAAGTGTGCCAAAATACAGCGATATAGGGGACGGTATGGGAGGTGTGCGAAAACAGGGCGACATAGGGGAAGGTATGAGAGGTGCACGAAGGCACAGCGATATAGGGGATATTATGGCAGTTGCGCTAATACACAGCGATATATGGGACGTTAAGAGATGTGCATGAAAACACGGCGATATTGGGGAATCCATGAGAGGTGCGCAAAAATACGGCGATATAGGAGAAATTATGAGAGGTGCGTGAAAACACAGCGAGATAAGGGAAGGTATGAGAGGTGCACGAAAACACAGCGATATTGGGGAAGGTATGGGAGGTGCGCAAAAACAGGGCGATATAGGGGAAGTTATGAGAGGTGCGCGAAGGCACAGCGATATAGGGGATGCTATGAGAGGTGCGCGAAAACACCGTGATATAGGGGAAGACATGAGAGGTGCGCAAAAACAGGGCAATATAGTGGAACCTATGGGATGTTGGCGAAACCACGGCGATACAGGGGAATGTATCAGAGGTACGAGAAAACACAGCGATATAGGGGACGCTATGGGACATGCGCAAAAAAACAGTGATATAGGGGAAGGTATGAGAGGTGTGTGAGAACATGGCGATTTTGGGGAAATTGTAAGAGCTGTGCGAAAAACACGGCGATACGGCAAAATGTATCAGATGTGCGAGAAAACACAGCGATATAGGGGAAGTATTGAGACGAGCGAAAACATAGCGATCTAGGTGAAGACATGAGAGGTGCGCGAAAACACGGCGATATAGGGGAAGCTATGAGAGGTGAGAAAAAACACGGCGATACAGGGGAACCTATGAGAGGTGAGCAATAACACAGGGATAAAGGTGAATCTATGGGATGTGCACGAAAACACAGCGATATCGGGTAAGTTATGGGAGCTGCGCGAAAACAGGGCAATATAGGGGAAGGTATGAGAGGTGCGCGAAAGCACAGCGATATAGGGGACGCTATGGGACGTGCGCGAAAACACAGTGATATAGGGGAAGGTATGAGAGGTGTGCGAGAATACAGCGATGTAGGGGAAATTATGAGAGGTGCGTGACAACACGGCGATACAGGGGAATGTATCAGAGGTGTGAGAAAACACAGCGATATAATGGAAGTAATGACAGGAGCGAAAACATAGCGATATTGGTGAAGACATGAGAGGTGCATGAAAACACAGTGATATAGGGGAAGCTATGAGAGGTGAGCAATAACACAGCGATAAAGATGAAGCTATGGGATGTGCGCAAAAAGACAGCGATATAGGGGAAGGTATGAGAGGTGCGCAAAAACACAGCGACGTGGGCGTAGCTATGGGAGGTGTGCGAAAGCACAGTGATATAAGGGACGATATGAGTTGTGCATGAATACACAGCAATATTGGGGAAGCCATGAGAGATGCGCGAAAACACAGCAATATAGGGGTAGGTATGAGAGGTGCACGAAAACACAACGATAAAAGGGAAGGTATGGGAGGTGCGCGAAAACAGGACGATATAGGGGAAGGTATGAGATGTGCGCGAAGGCACAGCGATATAGGGGATTCTATGGGAGGTGCGCGAATACACAGCAATATGGGGGACGTTATGAGATGTGATTGAAAACACGGCGATATAAGGGAAGGTATGAGAGGTGCACAAAAATACAGCGATACAGGAGAAGTTATGAGAGGTGCGCGAAAACACAGGGATATAGGGGAAGACATGAGAGGTGCTCGAAAACAGGGCTATATAGAGGAAGGTATGGGAGGTGCGCGAAAACACAGTGATATAGGGGAAGACATGAGAGGTGCTCGAAAAGAGGGCTATATAGTGGAAGCTATGGGATATGCGCGAAAACATGGCGATACAGGGAAAAGTATGAGAGGTGCCCGAAAACACAGCGATACAGGGGATGCTATGGGACGTGCGCAAAAACACAGTGATATAGTGGAAGGTACGAGAGGTGTGCAAGAACATGGCTATATGGGGGAAATTATGAGAGGTCCGCGAAAACACGGCGATATATGAGAAGTTATGAGAGGTGAGTGAAAACACAGCGATGTAGGGGAAGTTGTGAAGGTATGAGAGGTGCACGAAAACACAGCGATATAGGGGAAGGTATGAGAGGTGCGCGAAGGCACAGTGATATAGGGGACGGTATGAGATGTGCATGAAAACACGGAGATATCGGGGAAGAAATGAGAGATGCGTGAAAACACGGTGATATAGGGGAAAGTATGAGAGGTGCGCAAAAACACGGCGATACAGGGGAATGCATCAGAAGTGCGAGAAAACACAGCGATATAGGGGAAGTTATGAGAGAAGCAAAAACACAGCGATATAGGGGAGACATGAGAGGTGCACGAAAACAGGGCAATATAGTGAGAGCTATGGGATGTTTATGAAAACAGGGCGATATACGGGAAGGTATGAGAGGTGCACGAAGGCACAGCGATATAGGGGATGCTATGGCAGTTGCGCTAATACACAGCGATATATGGGACGTTAAGAGATGTGCATGAAAACGCGGCGATATTGGGGAAGCCATGAGAGGTGCGCAAAAATACGGCGATATAGGAGAAATTATGAGAGGTGCGTGAAAACACAGCGAGATAAGGGAGGGTATGAGAGGTGCACGAATACGCAGCGATATTGGCGAAGGTATGGGAGGTGCGCGTAAACAGGGCGATATAGGGGAAGTTATGAGAGGTACGCGAAGGCACAGCGATAGAGGGGATGTTATGAGAAGTGCGCGAAAACACCGTGATATAGGGGAAGACTTGAGAGGTGAGCAAAAACAGGGCAATATAGTGGAACCTATGGGATGTTGGCGAAACCACGGCAATACAGCGGAATGTATCAGAGGTGTGAGAAAACACAGCGATATAGGGGACGCTATGGGACATGCGCAAAAAAACAGTGATATAGGGGAAAGTATGAGAGGTGTGCGAGAACACGGCGATACGGCAAAATGTATCAGATGTGCGAGAAAACACAGCGATATAGGGGAAGTATTGAGACGAGCGAAAACATAGCGATCTAGGTGAAGATATGAGAGGTGCGCGAAAACACGGCGATATAGGGGAAGCTATGAGAGGTGAGCAAAAACACGGCGATACAGGGGAACCTATGAGAGGTGAGCAATAACACAGGGATAAAGGTGAATCTATGGGATGTGCATGAAAACACAGCGATATTGGGGAAGTTATGGGAGCTGCGCGAAAACAGGGCAATATAGGGGAAGGTATGAGAGGTGCACTAAAACACAGCGATACAGGGGAAGGAATGGGAGGTGTGCGAAAACAGGGCGATATAGGGGATGCTATGGGACATGCGCGAAAACACAGTGATATAGGGGAAGGTATGAGAGGTGTGCGAGAATACAGCGATGTAGGGGAAATTATGAGAGGTGCGTGACAACACGGCGATACAGGAGAATGTATCAGAGGTGTGAGACAACACAGCGATATAATGGAAGTAATGACAGGAGCGAAAACATAGCGATATAGATGAAGACATGAGAGGTGCGTGAAAACACAGTGATATAGGGGAAGTTATGAGAGGTGAGCAATAACACAGCGATAAAGATGAAGCTATTGGATGTATGCAAAAATACAGCGATATAGGGGATGATATGAGAGGTGCGCGAAAACACAGCGACGTGGGCGTAGCTATGGGAGGTGCGCGAAAGCACAGTGATATAAGGGACGAAATGAGATGTGCATAAATACACGGCAATATTGGGGAAGCCATGAGAGATGCGCGAAAACATAGCAATATAGGGGAAGGTATGAGAGGTGCACGAAAACACAACGATAATAGGGAAATTATGGGAGGTGCGCGAAAACTGGACGATATAGGGGAAGGTGTGAGATGTGCGCGAAGGCACAGCGATATAGGGGATTCTATGGGAGGTGCGCGAATACACAGCAATATGGGGGACGTTATGAGATGTGATTGAAAACACGGCGATATAGGGGAAGGTATGAGAGGTGCGCAAAAATACAGCGATACAGGAGAAGTTATGAGAGGTGCGCGAAAACACAGGGATATAGGGGAAGACATGAGAGGTGCTCGAAAACAGGGCTATATAGAGGAAGGTATGGGAGGTGCGCGAAAACACAGTGATATAGGGGAAGACATGAGAGGTGCTCGAAAACTGGGCTATATAGTGGAAGCTATGGGATATGCGCGAAAACATGGCGATACAGGGAAAAGTATGAGAGGTGCCCGAGAACACAGCGATACAGGGGATGCTATGGGACGTGCGCAAAAACACAGTGATATAGTGGAAGGTACGAGAGGTGTGCAAGAACATGGCTATATGGGGGAAATTATGAGAGGTCCGCGAAAACACGGCGATATATGAGAAGTTATGAGAGGTGAGTGAAAACACAGCGATGTAGGGGAAGTTGTGAAGGTATGAGAGGTGCACGAAAACACAGCGATATAGGGGAAGGTATGAGAGGTGCGCGAAGGCACAGTGATATAGGGGACGGTATGAGATGTGCATGAAAACACGGAGATATCGGGGAAGAAATGAGAGATGCGTGAAAACACGGTGATATAGGGGAAAGTATGAGAGGTGCGCAAAAACACGGCGATACAGGGGAATGCATCAGAAGTGCGAGAAAACACAGCGATATAGGGGAAGTTATGAGAGAAGCAAAAACACAGCGATATAGGGGAGACATGAGAGGTGCACGAAAACAGGGCAATATAGTGAGAGCTATGGGATGTTTATGAAAACAGGGCGATATACGGGAAGGTATGAGAGGTGCACGAAGGCACAGCGATATAGGGGATGCTATGGCAGTTGCGCTAATACACAGCGATATATGGGACGTTAAGAGATGTGCATGAAAACGCGGCGATATTGGGGAAGCCATGAGAGGTGCGCAAAAATACGGCGATATAGGAGAAATTATGAGAGGTGCGTGAAAACACAGCGAGATAAGGGAGGGTATGAGAGGTGCACGAATACGCAGCGATATTGGCGAAGGTATGGGAGCTGCGCGAAAACAGGGCAATATAGGGGAAGGTATGAGAGGTGCACTAAAACACAGCGATACAGGGGAAGGAATGGGAGGTGTGCGAAAACAGGGCGATATAGGGGATGCTATGGGACATGCGCGAAAACACAGTGATATAGGGGAAGGTATGAGAGGTGTGCGAGAATACAGCGATGTAGGGGAAATTATGAGAGGTGCGTGACAACACGGCGATACAGGAGAATGTATCAGAGGTGTGAGAAAACACAGCGATATAATGGAAGTAATGACAGGAGCGAAAACATAGCGATATAGATGAAGACATGAGAGGTGCGTGAAAACACAGTGATATAGGGGAAGTTATGAGAGGTGAGCAATAACACAGCGATAAAGATGAAGCTATGGGATGTATGCAAAAATACAGCGATATAGGGGATGATATGAGAGGTGCGCGAAAACACAGCGACGTGGGCGTAGCTATGGGAGGTGCGCGAAAGCACAGTGATATAAGGGACGAAATGAGATGTGCATAAATACACGGCAATATTGGGGAAGCCATGAGAGATGCGCGAAAACATAGCAATATAGGGGAAGGTATGAGAGGTGCACGAAAACACAACGATAATAGGGAAGTTATGGGAGGTGTGCGAAAACTGGACGATATAGGGGAAGGTATGAGATGTGCGCGAAGGCACAGCGATATAGGGGATTCTATGGGAGGTGCGCGAATACACAGCAATATGGGGGACGTTATGAGATGTGATTGAAAACACGGCGATATATGGAAAGGTATGAGAGGTGCGCAAAAATACAGCGATATAGGAGAAGTTATGAGAGGTGCGTGAAAACATAGCGATATAGGGGAAGGAAAGAGAGGTGCACAAAAACACAGCAATATAGAGGAAGGTATGGGAGGTGCGCGAAAACACAGTGATATAGGGGAAGACATGAGAGGTGCTCGAAAACAGGGCTATATAGTGGAAGCTATGGGATATGCGCGAAAACATGGCGATACAGGGAAAAGTATGAGAGGTGCCCGAAAACACAGCGATACAGGGGATGCTATGGGACGTGCGCAAAAACACAGTGATATAGTGGAAGGCATGAGAGGTGCGCGACGGCACAGTGATATAGGGGACAGTATGAGATGTGCATGAAAACACTGCGATATTGGGCAAGCCATGAGAAGTGTGCCAAAATACAGCGATATAGGGGACGGTATGGGAGGTGTGCGAAAACAGGGCGACATAGGGGAAGGTATGAGAGGTGCACGAAGGCACAGCGATATAGGGGATATTATGGCAGTTGCGCTAATACACAGCGATATATGGGACGTTAAGAGATGTGCATGAAAACACGGCGATATTGGGGAATCCATGAGAGGTGCGCAAAAATACGGCGATATAGGAGAAATTATGAGAGGTGCGTGAAAACACAGCGAGATAAGGGAAGGTATGAGAGGTGCACGAAAACACAGCGATATTGGGGAAGGTATGGGAGGTGCGCGAAAACAGGGCGATATAGGGGAAGTTATGAGAGGTGCGCGAAGGCACAGCGATATAGGGGATGCTATGAGAGGTGCGCGAAAACACCGTGATATAGGGGAAGACATGAGAGGTGCGCAAAAACAGGGCAATATAGTGGAACCTATGGGATGTTGGCGAAACCACGGCGATACAGGGGAATGTATCAGAGGTACGAGAAAACACAGCGATATAGGGGACGCTATGGGACATGCGCAAAAAAACAGTGATATAGGGGAAGGTATGAGAGGTGTGTGAGAACATGGCGATTTTGGGGAAATTGTAAGAGCTGTGCGAAAAACACGGCGATACGGCAAAATGTATCAGATGTGCGAGAAAACACAGCGATATAGGGGAAGTATTGAGACGAGCGAAAACATAGCGATCTAGGTGAAGACATGAGAGGTGCGCGAAAACACGGCGATATAGGGGAAGCTATGAGAGGTGAGAAAAAACACGGCGATACAGGGGAACCTATGAGAGGTGAGCAATAACACAGGGATAAAGGTGAATCTATGGGATGTGCACGAAAACACAGCGATATCGGGTAAGTTATGGGAGCTGCGCGAAAACAGGGCAATATAGGGGAAGGTATGAGAGGTGCGCGAAAGCACAGCGATATAGGGGACGCTATGGGACGTGCGCGAAAACACAGTGATATAGGGGAAGGTATGAGAGGTGTGCGAGAATACAGCGATGTAGGGGAAATTATGAGAGGTGCGTGACAACACGGCGATACAGGGGAATGTATCAGAGGTGTGAGAAAACACAGCGATATAATGGAAGTAATGACAGGAGCGAAAACATAGCGATATTGGTGAAGACATGAGAGGTGCATGAAAACACAGTGATATAGGGGAAGCTATGAGAGGTGAGCAATAACACAGCGATAAAGATGAAGCTATGGGATGTGCGCAAAAAGACAGCGATATAGGGGAAGGTATGAGAGGTGCGCAAAAACACAGCGACGTGGGCGTAGCTATGGGAGGTGCGCGAAAACTGGACGATATAGGGGAAGGTATGAGATGTGCGCGAAGGCACAGCGATATAGGGGATTCTATGGGAGGTGCGCGAATACACAGCAATATGGGGGATGTTATGAGATGTGATTGAAAACACGGCGATATAAGGGAAGGTATGAGAGGTGCACAAAAATACAGCGATACAGGAGAAGTTATGAGAGGTGCGCGAAAACACAGGGATATAGGGGAAGACATGAGAGGTGCTCGAAAACAGGGCTATATAGAGGAAGGTATGGGAGGTGCGCGAAAACACAGTGATATAGGGGAAGACATGAGAGGTGCTCGAAAAGAGGGCTATATAGTGGAAGCTATGGGATATGCGCGAAAACATGGCGATACAGGGAAAAGTATGAGAGGTGCCTGAAAACACAGCGATACAGGGGATGCTATGGGACGTGCGCAAAAACACAGTGATATAGTGGAAGGTACGAGAGGTGTGCAAGAACATGGCTATATGGGGGAAGTTATGAGAGGTCCGCGAAAACACGGCGATATATGAGAAGTTATGAGAGGTGAGTGAAAACACACCGATGTAGGGGAAGTTGTGAAGGTATGAGAGGTGCACGAAAACACAGCGATATAGGGGAAGGTATGAGAGGTGCGCGAAGGCACAGTGATATAGGGGAAGGTATGAGATGTGCATGAAAACACGGAGATATCGGGGAAGAAATGAGAGATGCGTGAAAACACGGCGATATAGGGGAAAGTATGAGAGGTGCGCAAAAACACGGCGATACAGGGGAATGCATCAGAAGTGCGAGAAAACACAGCGATATAGGGGAAGTTATGAGAGAAGCAAAATCACAGCAATATAGGGGAGACATGAGAGGTGCACGAAAACAGGGCAATATAGTGAGAGCTATGGGATGTTTATGAAAACGGCGATATACAGGAAGGTATGAGAGGTGCACGAAGGCACAGCGATATAGGGGATGCTATGGCAGTTGCGCTAATACACAGCGATATATGGGACGTTAAGAGATGTGCATGAAAACGCGGCGATATCAGGGAAGCCATGAGAGGTGCGCAAAAATACGGCGATATAGGAGAAATTATGAGAGGTGCGTGAAAACACAGCGAGATAAGGGAGGGTATGAGAGGTGCACGAATACGCAGCGATATTGGCGAAGGTATGGGAGGTGCGCGAAAACAGGGCGATATAGGGGAAGTTATGAGAGGTGCGCAAAAAAACAGTGATATAGGGGAAAGTATGAGAGGTGTGCGAGAACACGGCGATACGGCAAAATGTATCAGATGTGCGAGAAAACACAGCGATATAGGGGAAGTATTGAGACGAGCGAAAACATAGCGATCTAGGTGAAGATATGAGAGGTGCGCGAAAACACGGCGATATAGGGGAAGCTATGAGAGGTGAGCAAAAACACGGCGATACAGGGGAACCTATGAGAGGTGAGCAATAACACAGGGATAAAGGTGAATCTATGGGATGTGCATGAAAACACAGCGATATCGGGGAACTTATGGGAGCTGCGCGAAAACAGGGCAATATAGGGGAAGGTATGAGAGGTGCACTAAAACACAGCGATACAGGGGAAGGAATGGGAGGTGTGCGAAAACAGGGCGATATAGGGGATGCTATGGGACATGCGCGAAAACAGAGTGATATAGGGGAAGGTATGAGAGGTGTGCGAGAATACAGCGATGTAGGGGAAATTATGAGAGGTGCGTGACAACACGGCGATACAGGAGAATGTATCAGAGGTGTGAGAAAACACAGCGATATAATGGAAGTAATGACAGGAGCGAAAACATAGCGATATAGATGAAGACATGAGAGGTGCGTGAAAACACAGTGATATAGGGGAAGTTATGAGAGGTGAGCAATAACACAGCGATAAAGATGAAGCTATGGGATGTATGCAAAAATACAGCGATATAGGGGATGATATGAGAGGTGCGCGAAAACACAGCGACGTGGGCGTAGCTATGGGAGGTGCGCGAAAGCACAGTGATATAAGGGACGAAATGAGATGTGCATAAATACACGGCAATATTGGGGAAGCCATGAGAGATGCGCGAAAACATAGCAATATAGGGGAAGGTATGAGAGGTGCACGAAAACACAACGATAATAGGGAAGTTATGGGAGGTGCGCGAAAACTGGACGATATAGGGGAAGGTATGAGATGTGCGCGAAGGCACAGCGATATAGGGGATTCTATGGGAAGTGCGCGAATACACAGCAATATGGGGGACGTTATGAGATGTGATTGAAAACACGGCGATATAGGGGAAGGTATGAGAGGTGCGCAAAAATACAGCGATATAGGAGAAGTTATGAGAGGTGCGTGAAAACACAGTGATATAGGGGAAGGAATGAGAGGTGCACAAAAACACAGCAATATAGAGGAAGGTATGGGAGGTGCGCGAAAACACAGTGATATAGGGGAAGACATGAGAGGTGCTCGAAAACAGGGCTATATAGTGGAAGCTATGGGATATGCGCGAAAACATGGCGATACAGGGAAAAGTATGAGAGGTGCCCGAAAACACAGCGATACAGGGGATGCTATGGGACGTGCGCAAAAACACAGTGATATAGTGGAAGGCATGAGAGGTGCGCGACGGCACAGTGATATAGGGGACGGTATGAGATGTGCATGAAAACACGGCGATATTGGGCAAGCCATGAGAAGTGTGCGAAAATACAGCGATATAGGGGACGGTATGGGAGGTGTGCGAAAACAGGGCGACATAGGGGAAGGTATGAGAGGTGCACGAAGGCACAGCGATATAGGGGATATTATGGCAGTTGCGCTAATACACAGCGATATATGGGACGTTAAGAGATGTGCATGAAAACACGGCGATATTGGGGAATCCATGAGAGGTGCGCAAAAATACGGCGATATAGGAGAAATTATGAGAGGTGCGTGAAAACACAGCGAGATAAGGGAAGGTATGAGAGGTGCACGAAAACACAGCGATATTGGGGAAGGTATGGGAGGTGCGCGAAAACAGGGCGATATAGGGGAAGTTATGAGAGGTGCGCGAAGGCACAGCGATATAGGGGATGCTATGAGAGGTGCGCGAAAACACCGTGATATAGGGGAAGACATGAGAGGTGCGCAAAAACAGGGCAATATAGTGGAACCTATGGGATGTTGGCGAAACCACGGCGATACAGGGGAATGTATCAGAGGTACGAGAAAACACAGCGATATAGGGGACGCTATGGGACATGCGCAAAAAAACAGTGATATAGGGGAAGGTATGAGAGGTGTGCGAGAATATGGCGATTTTGGGGAAATTGTAAGAGCTGTGCGAAAAACACGGCGATACGGCAAAATGTATCAGATGTGCGAGAAAACACAGCGATATAGGGGAAGTATTGAGACGAGCGAAAACATAGCGATCTAGGTGAAGACATGAGAGGTGCGCGAAAACACGGCGATATAGGGGAAGCTATGAGAGGTGAGAAAAAACACGGCGATACAGGGGAACCTATGAGAGGTGAGCAATAACACAGGGATAAAGGTGAATCTATGGGATGTGCACGAAAACACAGCGATATCGGGTAAGTTATGGGAGCTGCGCGAAAACAGGGCAATATAGGGGAAGGTATGAGAGGTGCGCGAAAACACAGCGATATAGGGGACGCTATGGGACGTGCGCGAAAACACAGTGATATAGGGGAAGGTATGAGAGGTGTGCGAGAATACAGCGATGTAGGGGAAATTATGAGAGGTGCGTGACAACACGGCGATACAGGGGAATGTATCAGAGGTGTGAGAAAACACAGCGATATAATGGAAGTAATGACAGGAGCGAAAACATAGCTATATTGGTGAAGACATGAGAGGTGCATGAAAACACAGTGATATAGGGGAAGCTATGAGAGGTGAGCAATAACACAGCGATAAAGATGAAGCTATGGGATGTGCGCAAAAAGACAGCGATATAGGGGAAGGTATGAGAGGTGCGCAAAAAGACAGCGACGTGGGCGTAGCTATGGGAGGTGCGCGAAAGCACAGTGATATAAGGGACGATATGAGTTGTGCATGAATACACAGCAATATTGGGGAAGCCATGAGAGATGCGCGAAAACACAGCAATATAGGGGTAGGTATGAGAGGTGCACGAAAACACAACGATAAAAGGGAAGGTATGGGAGGTGCGCAAAAACAGGACGATATAGGGGAAGGTATGAGATGTGCGCGAAGGCACAGCGATATAGGGGATTCTATGGGAGGTGCGCGAATACACAGCAATATGGGGGGCGTTATGAGATGTGATTGAAAACACGGCGATATAAGGGAAGGTATGAGAGGTGCACAAAAATACAGCGATACAGGAGAAGTTATGAGAGGTGCGCGAAAACACAGGGATATAGGGGAAGACATGAGAGGTGCTCGAAAACAGGGCTATATAGAGGAAGGTATGGGAGGTGCGCGAAAACACAGTGATATAGGGGAAGACATGAGAGGTGCTCGAAAAGAGGGCTATATAGTGGAAGCTATGGGATATGCGCGAAAACATGGCGATACAGGGAAAAGTATGAGAGGTGCCCGAAAACACAGCAATACAGGGGATGCTATGGGACATGCGCAAAAACAGTGATATAGTGGAAGGTACGAGAGGTGTGCAAGAACATGGCTATATGGGGGAAATTATGAGAGGTCCGCGAAAACACGGCGATATATGAGAAGTTATGAGAGGTGAGTGAAAACACAGCGATGTAGGGGAAGTTGTGAAGGTATGAGAGGTGCACGAAAACACAGCGATATAGGGGAAGGTATGAGAGGTGCGCGAAGGCACAGTGATATAGGGGACGGTATGAGATGTGCATGAAAACACGGAGATATCGGGGAAGAAATGAGAGATGCGTGAAAACACGGCGATATAGGGAAAAGTATGAGAGGTGCGCAAAAACACGGCGGTACAGGGGAATGCATCAGAAGTGCGAGAAAACACAGCGATATAGGGGAAGTTATGAGAGAAGCAAAAACACAGCGATATAGGGGAGACATGAGAGGTGCACGAAAACAGGGCAATATAGTGAGAGCTATGGGATGTTTATGAAAACAGGGCGATATAGGGGAAGGTATGAGAGGTGCGCGAAGGCACGGTGATATAGGGGACGGTATGAGATGTGCATGAAAACACGGAGATATCGGGGAAGAAATGAGAGATGCGTGAAAACACGGCGATATAGGGGACTCCATGGGACATGCATGAAAACACAGTGATATAGGGGAAGGTATGCGAGCTGCGCGAGAACACGGCAATATAGGGGAAAGTAGGAGAGGTGCGCGAAAACTTGGCATTATAGGGGAATGCATCAGAGGTGTGAGAAAACACAGCGATATAGGGGAAGACATGAGAGGTGCGCGTAAACAGGGCAATGTAGTGGAAGCTATGGGACGTGCGCGAAAACACAGTGATATAGGGGATGGTATGACAGTTGTGTGAGAACACGGCGATATAGGCGAAATTATGAGAGGTGCGCGAAAACACGGCGATACAGGAGAATTAATGAGAAGAGCGAAAACATAGCGATCTAAGTGAAGACATGAGAGGTGTGCGAAAACACAGCGATATAGGGGACGCAATGGGACGTGCGCGAAAACACAGTGATATGGGGAAGGTATGAGAGGTGTGCGAGAACACGGTGATATAGGGGAAATTATGAGAGGTGTGCGAAAACACGGCGATACGGCAAAATGTATGAGATGTGCGAGAAAACACAGCGATATAGGGGAAGTATTGAGAGGAGCGAAAACATAGCGATCTAGGTGAAGACATGAGAGGTGCGCGAAAACACGGCGATATAGGGGAACCTATGAGAGGTGAGCAATAACAAAGGGATAAAGGTGAATCTATGGGATGTGCGCGAAAAGACAGCGATATAGGGGAATCTATGAGAGGTGCGCAACTCACAGCGATATAGGGGATGCTATGAGAGGTGCGTGAATACACAGCGATATAGGGGACGTGATGAGATGTGCATGAAAACGCAGCGATATTGGGGAAGGTATGAGAGGTGCACAAAAACACAACGATATAGGAGAAGTTATGAGAGGTGTGCGAAAACACAGCGATGTAGGGGAAGGTATGAAAGGTGCACGAAAACACAGAGATATATACGGGAAGGAATGGGAGTTGCATGAATACACAGCGATATAGGGGACGTTATGAGATGCGCATGAAAACGCAGCGATATTGGGGAAGGTATGAGAGGTGCACAAAAACACAACGATATAGGAGAAGTTATGAGAGGTGAGCAAAAACACGGCGATACAGGGGAAGCTATGAGAGGTGCGCAAGGCACAGCGATATAGGGGAAGCTATGAGAGGTGCGCAAGCACAGCGATATAGGGGATGCTATGAGAGGTGCGCGAATACACAGCGATACTGGGGAAATTATGAGAGGTGTATGAAAACTCAGCGATGTTAGGGAAGGTATGAGAGTTGCACAAAAACTCAGTGATATAGGAGAAGTTATGAGAGGTGTGTGAAAACACAGCGATGTAGGGGAAGGTATGAAGGGTGCAGGAAAACACAGCGATTTAGGGGAAGGAATCGGAGGTGCGCGAAAACGGCGATATAGGGGAAGGTATGAGAGGTGCAAGAAGGCACAGCGATATAGTGGATGCTATGGGAGGTGCGCAAATACACAGCGATATAGGGGAAGACATGAGAGGTGCGTGAAAACAGCGATAAAGGGGACGCTATTGGACGTGCGCGAAAACACAGTGATATAGGGGAAGATATGAGAGGTGTGCGAGAACACGGCAATATAGGTGAAATTATGAGAGGTGCGCGAAAACACGTTGATACAGGGAACTGTATCAGATGTGCAAGAACACAGAGAGATATAGGGGAAGTAATGAAAGGCGCGCAAACACAGCGATATCGGTGAAGACATGAGAGGTGCGTGAAAACACAGCGATATGGGGACGCTATTGGACGTGCGCGAAAACACAGTGATATAGGGGAACATATGAGAGGTGTGCGAGAACACGGCAATATGGGTGAAATTATGAGAGGTGCGCGAAAACAACGATGTAGGCGAAGCTATGGGAGGTGCGCGAAAGCACAGCGATATAGGGGAAGGTATGAGATGTGCATCAATACACGGCGATAGTCGGGAAGCCATGAGAGGTGCGCGAAAACACAGCGATATAGGGGAAGATATGAGAGGAGCGCGAAAACAGGGCGATACAGTGGAGGTTATGAGAGGTGCGTGAAAACCCAGCGAAATTGGCGACGTTATGAGATGTGCATGAAACCACGGTTATATTGGGGAAGGTATGAGAGGTGTGCAAAAACACAGCGGTATACGGGAATGCATGAGAGGTGCGCGAAGGCACAGTGATGTAGGGGGTGGTATGGGAGGTGCGCGAATACATAGCGATATAGGGAAAGGTAGGAGATGTGCGCAAAAATAGATCGATATTGGGGAAGGTATGAGAGGTGCACGAAAACAGCGATGTAGGCGAAGCTATGGGAGGTGCGCGAAAACACAGCGATATAGGGGAAGGTATGAGAGCTGCGTGAAAACGCAGTGATATTGGGGAAGGTATGAGAGGATCCCGAAAACACAGCGATATACGGGAATGCATGAGAGGTGTGCGAAGGCACAGTAATATAGGGGATGGTATGGGAGGTGCGCGAATACACAGCGATATAGGGGACGTTATGAGATGTGCGCAAAAATACATCGATATGGGGAAGTTATGAGAGGTGCGCGAGAACACAGCGATATAGGGAAAGCTATGAGATGTGCATGAATTCACGGCGATAGTCGGTAAGCCATGAGAGGTGTGCGAAAACACAGCGATATAGGGGAAGGTATGAGAGCAGCGAGAAAACACATTGATATAGGGGAAGGTATGAGAGGAGTGCGAAAACAGGGCGATATAGGGGAAGTTATGAGAGGTTCATGAAAACACGGCGATATAGGGGAAGGTATGAGAGGTGCGCGAAGGCACAGCAATATAGGAGAAGGTATGAGAGGTGCACGAAAACAGCGATATAGGTGAAGGAATGGGAGGTGCGCGAAAACAGGGCGATATTTGGGAAGGTATGAGAGGTGCGTGAAGGCACTGTGACATAAGGGATGCTATGGGGAGGTGTCGCGAATACACAGCGATATAGAGGACGTTATGAGATGTGCATAACAACGGCGATATAGGGTAAGTTATGAGAGGTGCGCAAAAACACGGCAATATAGGGGAGGTGAGCAATAACACAGCGATAAAGGTGAATCTATGGGATGTGCGCGAAAAGACAGCTGTATAGGGGAAGGTATGAGAGGTGCGCAAGGCACAGCGATATAGGGGGAGGTATGAGAGGTGCACGAAAACACAGCGATATAGGGGACGTGATGAGATGTGCATGAAAACGCACTGATATTAGGGAAGTTATGAGAGGTGCACAGAAACACAGCGATATAGGAGAAGTTATGAGAGGTGTGTGAAAACACAGCGATATATGGGAAGGTATGGAAGGTGCACGAAAACGGGGCGATATAGGCGAAGGTATGAGAGGTGCGCGAAGGCACAGCATTATAAGGGATGCTATGGGATATGCGCGAATACACAGCGATATAGGGGACGTTATGAGATGTGCATGAAAACACGGCAATATAGGGGAAGGTATAAGAGCTGCGCAAAAATACAGTGATATAGGAGAAGTTATGAGAGGTGCGTGAAAACACAGCAATATAAGGGAAGGTATGAGAGGTGCACGAAAACACAGCGATATTGGGGAAGGTATGGGAGGTGCGCGAAAACAGGGCGATATAGGGGAAGTTATGAGAAGTGCTCGAAGGCACAGCGATATAAGGGATGCTATGAGAGGTGCGCGAAAACACCGTGATATAGTGGAAGACATGAGAGGTGCGCAAAAACAGGGCAATATAGTGGAACCTATGGGATGTGCGCGAAACCACGGCGATACAGGGGAATGTATCAGAGTTGCGAGAAAACACAGCGATATAGGGGACGCTATGGCACATGCGCAAAAAAGCAGTGGCATAGGGGAAGGTATGAGAGGTGTGCGAGAACACGGCGATATAGGGGAAATTGTAAGAGGTGCGCGAAAACATGCAATACAGGAGAATGTATCAGAGGTGCGAGAAAACACAGCGAAATAGGGAAGTAATGATAGGAGCGAAAACAGCGATATAGGTGAAGACATGCGAGGTGCGCGAAAACACGGCGATATAGGGTAAGCTATGAGAGGTGATCAATACCACATCGATCAAGGGGAGGCTATGGGATGTGTGCAAAAACAGCGATGTAGGCGAAGCTATGGGAGTTGCGCGAAAACACAGCGATATAGGGGAAGTTATGAGATGTGCATGAATACACGGTGATAGTCGGGTAACCATGAGATGTGCATGAAAACACGGTGATATTGGGGAAGGTATGAGAGGTGTGCAAAAACACAGCGATATACGGGAATGCATGAGAGGAGTGCGAAAACAGGATGATATAGGGGAAGCTATGAACGGTGAGCAATAACACAGCGATAAAGGGGACATTATGAGATCTGCGCAAAAATACATTGTTATAGGGGAAGGTATGAGAGGTGCACGAAAACAGCGATTCAGGCGAAGCTATGGGAGGTGCGCGAAAACACAGCGATATAGGGGAAGGTATGAGATGTGCGTGAATACACGGCGATAGTCGGGAAGCCATGAGAGGTGTGCGAAAACACAGCGATATAGGGGAAAGTATGAGAGCTGCGTGAAAACACCGTGATATTGGGGAAGTTATGAGAGGAGCGCGAAAACACAGCGATATACGGGAATGCATGAGAGGTGCGCGAAGGCCCAGTGATATAGGGGATGATATGGGAGGTGCGCGAATACACAGCGATATAGGGGACGTTATGAGATGTGCGCAAAAATACATCGATATAGGGGAAGCTATGAAATGTGCATGAATACACGGTGATAGTCGGGAAGCCATGAGAGGTGTGCGAAAACACAGCGATATAGGGGAAGGTATGAGAGCAGCGTGAAAACACATTGATATAGGGGAAGGTATGAGAGGAGTGCGAAAACAGGGCGATATAGGGGAAGTTATGAGAGGTGCGTGAAAACCTAGCGATATAGGGGACGTTATGAGATGTGCATGAAAACACGGCGATATAGGGGAAGGTATGGGAGGTGCGCGAAGGCACAGCGATATAAGGGATGCTATGGGAGGTGCGTGAATGCACAACGGTATAGAGGACGTCATGAGATGCGCATAATAACACGGCGATATAGGGTAAGTTATGAGAGGTGCGCAAAAACAGGGCAATATAGTGGAACTTATGGGATGTGCGCGAAACCACGGCGATACAGGGGAATGTATCAGAGGTGCGAGAAAACACAGCGATATAGGGGACGCTATGGGACATGCGTAAAAAAGCAGTGATATAGGGGAAGGCATGAGAGGTGTGCGAGAACACGGTGATATAGGGGAAATTGTAAGAGGTGCGCGAAAACATGCAATACAGGAGAATGTATCAGAGGTGCGAGAAAACACAGCGATATAGGGGAAATTGTAAGAGGTGCGGGAAAACATGCAATACAGGAGAATGTATCAGAGGTGCGAGAAAACACAGCGATATAGGGGAGGGATTGATAGGAACGAAAACATAGCGATATAGGTGAAGACATGCGAGGTGCACGAAAACACGGCGATATAGGGTAAGCTATGAGAGGTGATCAATAACACATCGATCAAGCAGAAGGTATGGGTTGGGCGCAAAAACAGCGATGTAGGCGAAGCTATGGGAGGTGCGCGAAAACACAGCGATATAGGGGAAGTTATGAGATGTGCATAAAAACACAGCGATATGGGGCAAGTTATGAGAGGTGCGCAAAAATGCAGCAATATAGGAGAAGGTATGAGAGGTGCACGAAAACAGCGATATAGGTGAAGGAATGGGAGGTGCGCGAAAACAGGGCGATATTTGGGAAGGTATGAGAGGTGCGTGAAGGCACTGTGACATAAGGGATGCTATGGGGAGGTGTCGCGAATACACAGCGATATAGAGGACGTTATGAGATGTGCATAACAACGGCGATATAGGGTAAGTTATGAGAGGTGCGCAAAAACACGGCAATATAGGGGAGGTGAGCAATAACACAGCGATAAAGGTGAATCTATGGGATGTGCGCGAAAAGACAGCTGTATAGGGGAAGGTATGAGAGGTGCGCAAGGCACAGCGATATAGGGGGAGGTATGAGAGGTGCACGAAAACACAGCGATATAGGGGACGTGATGAGATGTGCATGAAAACGCACTGATATTAGGGAAGTTATGAGAGGTGCACAGAAACACAGCGATATAGGAGAAGTTATGAGAGGTGTGTGAAAACACAGCGATATATGGGAAGGTATGGAAGGTGCACGAAAACGGGGCGATATAGGCGAAGGTATGAGAGGTGCGCGAAGGCACAGCATTATAAGGGATGCTATGGGATATGCGCGAATACACAGCGATATAGGGGACGTTATGAGATGTGCATGAAAACACGGCAATATAGGGGAAGGTATAAGAGCTGCGCAAAAATACAGTGATATAGGAGAAGTTATGAGAGGTGCGTGAAAACACAGCAATATAAGGGAAGGTATGAGAGGTGCACGAAAACACAGCGATATTGGGGAAGGTATGGGAGGTGCGCGAAAACAGGGCGATATAGGGGAAGTTATGAGAAGTGCTCGAAGGCACAGCGATATAAGGGATGCTATGAGAGGTGCGCGAAAACACCGTGATATAGTGGAAGACATGAGAGGTGCGCAAAAACAGGGCAATATAGTGGAACCTATGGGATGTGCGCGAAACCACGGCGATACAGGGGAATGTATCAGAGTTGCGAGAAAACACAGCGATATAGGGGACGCTATGGCACATGCGCAAAAAAGCAGTGGCATAGGGGAAGGTATGAGAGGTGTGCGAGAACACGGCGATATAGGGGAAATTGTAAGAGGTGCGCGAAAACATGCAATACAGGAGAATGTATCAGAGGTGCGAGAAAACACAGCGATATAGGGAAGTCATGATAGGAGCGAAAACAGCGATATAGGTGAAGACATGCGAGGTGCGCGAAAACACGGCGATATAGGGTAAGCTATGAGAGGTGATCAATACCACATCGATCAAGGGGAAGCTATGGGATGTGTGCAAAAACATCGATGTAGGCGAAGCTATGGGAGTTGCGCGAAAACACAGCGATATAGGGGAAGTTATGAGATGTGCATGAATACACGGTGATAGTCGGGTAACCATGAGATGTGCATGAAAACACGGTGATATTGGGGAAGGTATGAGAGGTGTGCAAAAACACAGCGATATACGGGAATGCATGAGAGGAGTGCGAAAACAGGATGACATAGGGGAAGCTATGAACGGTGAGCAATAACACAGCGATAAAGGGGACATTATGAGATCTGCGCAAAAATACATTGTTATAGGGGAAGGTATGAGAGGTGCACGAAAACAGCGATTCAGGCGAAGCTATGGGAGGTGCGCGAAAACACAGCAATATAGGGGAAGGTATGAGATGTGCGTGAATACACGGCGATAGTCGGGAAGCCATGAGAGGTGTGCGAAAACACAGCGATATAGGGGAAAGTATGAGAGCTGCGTGAAAACACCGTGATATTGGGGAAGTTATGAGAGGAGCGCGAAAACACAGCGATATAGGGGAGGTGAGCAATAACACAGCGATAAAGGTGAATCTATGGGATGTGCGCGAAAAGACAGCTGTATAGGGGAAGGTATGAGAGGTGCGCAAGGCACAGCGATATAGGGGGAGGTATGAGAGGTGCACGAAAACACAGCGATATAGGGGACGTGATGAGATGTGCATGAAAACGCACTGATATTAGGGAAGTTATGAGAGGTGCACAGAAACACAGCGATATAGGAGAAGTTATGAGAGGTGTGTGAAAACACAGCGATATATGGGAAGGTATGGAAGGTGCACGAAAACGGGGCGATATAGGCGAAGGTATGAGAGGTGCGCGAAGGCACAGCATTATAAGGGATGCTATGGGATATGCGCGAATACACAGCGATATAGGGGACGTTATGAGATGTGCATGAAAACACGGCAATATAGGGGAAGGTATAAGAGCTGCGCAAAAATACAGTGATATAGGAGAAGTTATGAGAGGTGCGTGAAAACACAGCGATATAAGGGAAGGTATGAGAGGTGCATGAAAACACAGCGATATTGGGGAAGGTATGGGAGGTGCGCGAAAACAGGGCGATATAGGGGAAGTTATGAGAAGTGCTCGAAGGCACAGCGATATAAGGGATGCTATGAGAGGTGCGCGAAAACACCGTGATATAGTGGAAGACATGAGAGGTGCGCAAAAACAGGGCAATATAGTGGAACCTATGGGATGTGCGCGAAACCACGGCGATACAGGGGAATGTATCAGAGTTGCGAGAAAACACAGCGATATAGGGGACGCTATGGCACATGCGCAAAAAAGCAGTGGCATAGGGGAAGGTATGAGAGGTGTGCGAGAACACGGCGATATAGGGGAAATTGTAAGAGGTGCGCGAAAACATGCAATACAGGAGAATGTATCAGAGGTGCGAGAAAACACAGCGATATAGGGGAAATTGTAAGAGGTGCGGGAAAACATGCAATACAGGAGAATGTATCAGAGGTGCGAGAAAACACAGCGATATAGGGGAGGGATTGATAGGAACGAAAACATAGCGATATAGGTGAAGACATGCGAGGTGCACGAAAACACGGCGATATAGGGTAAGCTATGAGAGGTGATCAATAACACATCGATCAAGCAGAAGGTATGGGTTGGGCGCAAAAACAGCGATGTAGGCGAAGCTATGGGAGGTGCGCGAAAACACAGCGATATAGGGGAAGTTATGAGATGTGCATAAAAACACAGCGATATGGGGCAAGTTATGAGAGGTGCGCAAAAATGCAGCAATATAGGAGAAGGTATGAGAGGTGCACGAAAACAGCGATATAGGTGAAGGAATGGGAGGTGCGCGAAAACAGGGCGATATTTGGGAAGGTATGAGAGGTGCGTGAAGGCACTGTGACATAAGGGATGCTATGGGGAGGTGTCGCGAATACACAGCGATATAGAGGACGTTATGAGATGTGCATAACAACGGCGATATAGGGTAAGTTATGAGAGGTGCGCAAAAACACGGCAATATAGGGGAGGTGAGCAATAACACAGCGATAAAGGTGAATCTATGGGATGTGCGCGAAAAGACAGCTGTATAGGGGAAGGTATGAGAGGTGCGCAAGGCACAGCGATATAGGGGGAGGTATGAGAGGTGCACGAAAACACAGCGATATAGGGGACGTGATGAGATGTGCATGAAAACGCACTGATATTAGGGAAGTTATGAGAGGTGCACAGAAACACAGCGATATAGGAGAAGTTATGAGAGGTGTGTGAAAACACAGCGATATATGGGAAGGTATGGAAGGTGCACGAAAACGGGGCGATATAGGCGAAGGTATGAGAGGTGCGCGAAGGCACAGCATTATAAGGGATGCTATGGGATATGCGCGAATACACAGCGATATAGGGGACGTTATGAGATGTGCATGAAAACACGGCAATATAGGGGAAGGTATAAGAGCTGCGCAAAAATACAGTGATATAGGAGAAGTTATGAGAGGTGCGTGAAAACACAGCAATATAAGGGAAGGTATGAGAGGTGCACGAAAACACAGCGATATTGGGGAAGGTATGGGAGGTGCGCGAAAACAGGGCGATATAGGGGAAGTTATGAGAAGTGCTCGAAGGCACAGCGATATAAGGGATGCTATGAGAGGTGCGCGAAAACACCGTGATATAGTGGAAGACATGAGAGGTGCGCAAAAACAGGGCAATATAGTGGAACCTATGGGATGTGCGCGAAACCACGGCGATACAGGGGAATGTATCAGAGTTGCGAGAAAACACAGCGATATAGGGGACGCTATGGCACATGCGCAAAAAAGCAGTGGCATAGGGGAAGGTATGAGAGGTGTGCGAGAACACGGCGATATAGGGGAAATTGTAAGAGGTGCGCGAAAACATGCAATACAGGAGAATGTATCAGAGGTGCGAGAAAACACAGCGATATAGGGAAGTCATGATAGGAGCGAAAACAGCGATATAGGTGAAGACATGCGAGGTGCGCGAAAACACGGCGATATAGGGTAAGCTATGAGAGGTGATCAATACCACATCGATCAAGGGGAAGCTATGGGATGTGTGCAAAAACATCGATGTAGGCGAAGCTATGGGAGTTGCGCGAAAACACAGCGATATAGGGGAAGTTATGAGATGTGCATGAATACACGGTGATAGTCGGGTAACCATGAGATGTGCATGAAAACACGGTGATATTGGGGAAGGTATGAGAGGTGTGCAAAAACACAGCGATATACGGGAATGCATGAGAGGAGTGCGAAAACAGGATGACATAGGGGAAGCTATGAACGGTGAGCAATAACACAGCGATAAAGGGGACATTATGAGATCTGCGCAAAAATACATTGTTATAGGGGAAGGTATGAGAGGTGCACGAAAACAGCGATTCAGGCGAAGCTATGGGAGGTGCGCGAAAACACAGCAATATAGGGGAAGGTATGAGATGTGCGTGAATACACGGCGATAGTCGGGAAGCCATGAGAGGTGTGCGAAAACACAGCGATATAGGGGAAAGTATGAGAGCTGCGTGAAAACACCGTGATATTGGGGAAGTTATGAGAGGAGCGCGAAAACACAGCGATATAGGGGAGGTGAGCAATAACACAGCGATAAAGGTGAATCTATGGGATGTGCGCGAAAAGACAGCTGTATAGGGGAAGGTATGAGAGGTGCGCAAGGCACAGCGATATAGGGGGAGGTATGAGAGGTGCACGAAAACACAGCGATATAGGGGACGTGATGAGATGTGCATGAAAACGCACTGATATTAGGGAAGTTATGAGAGGTGCACAGAAACACAGCGATATAGGAGAAGTTATGAGAGGTGTGTGAAAACACAGCGATATATGGGAAGGTATGGAAGGTGCACGAAAACGGGGCGATATAGGCGAAGGTATGAGAGGTGCGCGAAGGCACAGCATTATAAGGGATGCTATGGGATATGCGCGAATACACAGCGATATAGGGGACGTTATGAGATGTGCATGAAAACACGGCAATATAGGGGAAGGTATAAGAGCTGCGCAAAAATACAGTGATATAGGAGAAGTTATGAGAGGTGCGTGAAAACACAGCGATATAAGGGAAGGTATGAGAGGTGCATGAAAACACAGCGATATTGGGGAAGGTATGGGAGGTGCGCGAAAACAGGGCGATATAGGGGAAGTTATGAGAAGTGCTCGAAGGCACAGCGATATAAGGGATGCTATGAGAGGTGCGCGAAAACACCGTGATATAGTGGAAGACATGAGAGGTGCGCAAAAACAGGGCAATATAGTGGAACCTATGGGATGTGCGCGAAACCACGGCGATACAGGGGAATGTATCAGAGTTGCGAGAAAACACAGCGATATAGGGGACGCTATGGCACATGCGCAAAAAAGCAGTGGCATAGGGGAAGGTATGAGAGGTGTGCGAGAACACGGCGATATAGGGGAAATTGTAAGAGGTGCGCGAAAACATGCAATACAGGAGAATGTATCAGAGGTGCGAGAAAACACAGCGAAATAGGGAAGTAATGATAGGAGCGAAAACAGCGATATAGGTGAAGACATGCGAGGTGCGCGAAAACACGGCGATATAGGGTAAGCTATGAGAGGTGATCAATACCACATCGATCAAGGGGAGGCTATGGGATGTGTGCAAAAACAGCGATGTAGGCGAAGCTATGGGAGTTGCGCGAAAACACAGCGATATAGGGGAAGTTATGAGATGTGCATGAATACACGGTGATAGTCGGGTAACCATGAGATGTGCATGAAAACACGGTGATATTGGGGAAGGTATGAGAGGTGTGCAAAAACACAGCGATATACGGGAATGCATGAGAGGAGTGCGAAAACAGGATGATATAGGGGAAGCTATGAACGGTGAGCAATAACACAGCGATAAAGGGGACATTATGAGATCTGCGCAAAAATACATTGTTATAGGGGAAGGTATGAGAGGTGCACGAAAACAGCGATTCAGGCGAAGCTATGGGAGGTGCGCGAAAACACAGCGATATAGGGGAAGGTATGAGATGTGCGTGAATACACGGCGATAGTCGGGAAGCCATGAGAGGTGTGCGAAAACACAGCGATATAGGGGAAAGTATGAGAGCTGCGTGAAAACACCGTGATATTGGGGAAGTTATGAGAGGAGCGCGAAAACACAGCGATATACGGGAATGCATGAGAGGTGCGCGAAGGCCCAGTGATATAGGGGATGATATGGGAGGTGCGCGAATACACAGCGATATAGGGGACGTTATGAGATGTGCGCAAAAATACATCGATATAGGGGAAGCTATGAAATGTGCATGAATACACGGTGATAGTCGGGAAGCCATGAGAGGTGTGCGAAAACACAGCGATATAGGGGAAGGTATGAGAGCAGCGTGAAAACACATTGATATAGGGGAAGGTATGAGAGGAGTGCGAAAACAGGGCGATATAGGGGAAGTTATGAGAGGTGCGTGAAAACCTAGCGATATAGGGGACGTTATGAGATGTGCATGAAAACACGGCGATATAGGGGAAGGTATGGGAGGTGCGCGAAGGCACAGCGATATAAGGGATGCTATGGGAGGTGCGTGAATGCACAACGGTATAGAGGACGTCATGAGATGCGCATAATAACACGGCGATATAGGGTAAGTTATGAGAGGTGCGCAAAAACAGGGCAATATAGTGGAACTTATGGGATGTGCGCGAAACCACGGCGATACAGGGGAATGTATCAGAGGTGCGAGAAAACACAGCGATATAGGGGACGCTATGGGACATGCGTAAAAAAGCAGTGATATAGGGGAAGGCATGAGAGGTGTGCGAGAACACGGTGATATAGGGGAAATTGTAAGAGGTGCGCGAAAACATGCAATACAGGAGAATGTATCAGAGGTGCGAGAAAACACAGCGATATAGGGGAAATTGTAAGAGGTGCGGGAAAACATGCAATACAGGAGAATGTATCAGAGGTGCGAGAAAACACAGCGATATAGGGGAGGGATTGATAGGAACGAAAACATAGCGATATAGGTGAAGACATGCGAGGTGCACGAAAACACGGCGATATAGGGTAAGCTATGAGAGGTGATCAATAACACATCGATCAAGCAGAAGGTATGGGTTGGGCGCAAAAACAGCGATGTAGGCGAAGCTATGGGAGGTGCGCGAAAACACAGCGATATAGGGGAAGTTATGAGATGTGCATAAAAACACAGCGATATGGGGCAAGTTATGAGAGGTGCGCAAAAATGCAGCAATATAGGAGAAGGTATGAGAGGTGCACGAAAACAGCGATATAGGTGAAGGAATGGGAGGTGCGCGAAAACAGGGCGATATTTGGGAAGGTATGAGAGGTGCGTGAAGGCACTGTGACATAAGGGATGCTATGGGGAGGTGTCGCGAATACACAGCGATATAGAGGACGTTATGAGATGTGCATAACAACGGCGATATAGGGTAAGTTATGAGAGGTGCGCAAAAACACGGCAATATAGGGGAGGTGAGCAATAACACAGCGATAAAGGTGAATCTATGGGATGTGCGCGAAAAGACAGCTGTATAGGGGAAGGTATGAGAGGTGCGCAAGGCACAGCGATATAGGGGGAGGTATGAGAGGTGCACGAAAACACAGCGATATAGGGGACGTGATGAGATGTGCATGAAAACGCACTGATATTAGGGAAGTTATGAGAGGTGCACAGAAACACAGCGATATAGGAGAAGTTATGAGAGGTGTGTGAAAACACAGCGATATATGGGAAGGTATGGAAGGTGCACGAAAACGGGGCGATATAGGCGAAGGTATGAGAGGTGCGCGAAGGCACAGCATTATAAGGGATGCTATGGGATATGCGCGAATACACAGCGATATAGGGGACGTTATGAGATGTGCATGAAAACACGGCAATATAGGGGAAGGTATAAGAGCTGCGCAAAAATACAGTGATATAGGAGAAGTTATGAGAGGTGCGTGAAAACACAGCAATATAAGGGAAGGTATGAGAGGTGCACGAAAACACAGCGATATTGGGGAAGGTATGGGAGGTGCGCGAAAACAGGGCGATATAGGGGAAGTTATGAGAAGTGCTCGAAGGCACAGCGATATAAGGGATGCTATGAGAGGTGCGCGAAAACACCGTGATATAGTGGAAGACATGAGAGGTGCGCAAAAACAGGGCAATATAGTGGAACCTATGGGATGTGCGCGAAACCACGGCGATACAGGGGAATGTATCAGAGTTGCGAGAAAACACAGCGATATAGGGGACGCTATGGCACATGCGCAAAAAAGCAGTGGCATAGGGGAAGGTATGAGAGGTGTGCGAGAACACGGCGATATAGGGGAAATTGTAAGAGGTGCGCGAAAACATGCAATACAGGAGAATGTATCAGAGGTGCGAGAAAACACAGCGATATAGGGAAGTCATGATAGGAGCGAAAACAGCGATATAGGTGAAGACATGCGAGGTGCGCGAAAACACGGCGATATAGGGTAAGCTATGAGAGGTGATCAATACCACATCGATCAAGGGGAAGCTATGGGATGTGTGCAAAAACATCGATGTAGGCGAAGCTATGGGAGTTGCGCGAAAACACAGCGATATAGGGGAAGTTATGAGATGTGCATGAATACACGGTGATAGTCGGGTAACCATGAGATGTGCATGAAAACACGGTGATATTGGGGAAGGTATGAGAGGTGTGCAAAAACACAGCGATATACGGGAATGCATGAGAGGAGTGCGAAAACAGGATGACATAGGGGAAGCTATGAACGGTGAGCAATAACACAGCGATAAAGGGGACATTATGAGATCTGCGCAAAAATACATTGTTATAGGGGAAGGTATGAGAGGTGCACGAAAACAGCGATTCAGGCGAAGCTATGGGAGGTGCGCGAAAACACAGCAATATAGGGGAAGGTATGAGATGTGCGTGAATACACGGCGATAGTCGGGAAGCCATGAGAGGTGTGCGAAAACACAGCGATATAGGGGAAAGTATGAGAGCTGCGTGAAAACACCGTGATATTGGGGAAGTTATGAGAGGAGCGCGAAAACACAGCGATATAGGGGAGGTGAGCAATAACACAGCGATAAAGGTGAATCTATGGGATGTGCGCGAAAAGACAGCTGTATAGGGGAAGGTATGAGAGGTGCGCAAGGCACAGCGATATAGGGGGAGGTATGAGAGGTGCACGAAAACACAGCGATATAGGGGACGTGATGAGATGTGCATGAAAACGCACTGATATTAGGGAAGTTATGAGAGGTGCACAGAAACACAGCGATATAGGAGAAGTTATGAGAGGTGTGTGAAAACACAGCGATATATGGGAAGGTATGGAAGGTGCACGAAAACGGGGCGATATAGGCGAAGGTATGAGAGGTGCGCGAAGGCACAGCATTATAAGGGATGCTATGGGATATGCGCGAATACACAGCGATATAGGGGACGTTATGAGATGTGCATGAAAACACGGCAATATAGGGGAAGGTATAAGAGCTGCGCAAAAATACAGTGATATAGGAGAAGTTATGAGAGGTGCGTGAAAACACAGCGATATAAGGGAAGGTATGAGAGGTGCATGAAAACACAGCGATATTGGGGAAGGTATGGGAGGTGCGCGAAAACAGGGCGATATAGGGGAAGTTATGAGAAGTGCTCGAAGGCACAGCGATATAAGGGATGCTATGAGAGGTGCGCGAAAACACCGTGATATAGTGGAAGACATGAGAGGTGCGCAAAAACAGGGCAATATAGTGGAACCTATGGGATGTGCGCGAAACCACGGCGATACAGGGGAATGTATCAGAGTTGCGAGAAAACACAGCGATATAGGGGACGCTATGGCACATGCGCAAAAAAGCAGTGGCATAGGGGAAGGTATGAGAGGTGTGCGAGAACACGGCGATATAGGGGAAATTGTAAGAGGTGCGCGAAAACATGCAATACAGGAGAATGTATCAGAGGTGCGAGAAAACACAGCGAAATAGGGAAGTAATGATAGGAGCGAAAACAGCGATATAGGTGAAGACATGCGAGGTGCGCGAAAACACGGCGATATAGGGTAAGCTATGAGAGGTGATCAATACCACATCGATCAAGGGGAGGCTATGGGATGTGTGCAAAAACAGCGATGTAGGCGAAGCTATGGGAGTTGCGCGAAAACACAGCGATATAGGGGAAGTTATGAGATGTGCATGAATACACGGTGATAGTCGGGTAACCATGAGATGTGCATGAAAACACGGTGATATTGGGGAAGGTATGAGAGGTGTGCAAAAACACAGCGATATACGGGAATGCATGAGAGGAGTGCGAAAACAGGATGATATAGGGGAAGCTATGAACGGTGAGCAATAACACAGCGATAAAGGGGACATTATGAGATCTGCGCAAAAATACATTGTTATAGGGGAAGGTATGAGAGGTGCACGAAAACAGCGATTCAGGCGAAGCTATGGGAGGTGCGCGAAAACACAGCGATATAGGGGAAGGTATGAGATGTGCGTGAATACACGGCGATAGTCGGGAAGCCATGAGAGGTGTGCGAAAACACAGCGATATAGGGGAAAGTATGAGAGCTGCGTGAAAACACCGTGATATTGGGGAAGTTATGAGAGGAGCGCGAAAACACAGCGATATACGGGAATGCATGAGAGGTGCGCGAAGGCCCAGTGATATAGGGGATGATATGGGAGGTGCGCGAATACACAGCGATATAGGGGACGTTATGAGATGTGCGCAAAAATACATCGATATAGGGGAAGCTATGAAATGTGCATGAATACACGGTGATAGTCGGGAAGCCATGAGAGGTGTGCGAAAACACAGCGATATAGGGGAAAGTATGAGAGCAGCGTGAAAACACATTGATATAGGGGAAGGTATGAGAGGAGTGCGAAAACAGGGCGATATAGGGGAAGTTATGAGAGGTGCGTGAAAACCTAGCGATATAGGGGACGTTATGAGATGTGCATGAAAACACGGCGATATAGGGGAAGGTATGGGAGGTGCGCGAAGGCACAGCGATATAAGGGATGCTATGGGAGGTGCGTGAATGCACAACGGTATAGAGGACGTCATGAGATGCGCATAATAACACGGCGATATAGGGTAAGTTATGAGAGGTGCGCAAAAACAGGGCAATATAGTGGAACTTATGGGATGTGCGCGAAACCACGGCGATACAGGGGAATGTATCAGAGGTGCGAGAAAACACAGCGATATAGGGGACGCTATGGGACATGCGTAAAAAAGCAGTGATATAGGGGAAGGCATGAGAGGTGTGCGAGAACACGGTGATATAGGGGAAATTGTAAGAGGTGCGCGAAAACATGCAATACAGGAGAATGTATCAGAGGTGCGAGAAAACACAGCGATATAGGGGAAATTGTAAGAGGTGCGGGAAAACATGCAATACAGGAGAATGTATCAGAGGTGCGAGAAAACACAGCGATATAGGGGAGGGATTGATAGGAACGAAAACATAGCGATATAGGTGAAGACATGCGAGGTGCACGAAAACACGGCGATATAGGGTAAGCTATGAGAGGTGATCAATAACACATCGATCAAGCAGAAGGTATGGGTTGGGCGCAAAAACAGCGATGTAGGCGAAGCTATGGGAGGTGCGCGAAAACACAGCGATATAGGGGAAGTTATGAGATGTGCATAAAAACACAGCGATATGGGGCAAGTTATGAGAGGTGCGCAAAAATGCAGCGATATAGGGGAAGGTATGAGAGGTGTGCAAAAACACAGCGATATCGGGGAAGTTATGGGAAGTGAGCGAAAACAGGGCGATATAGGGGAAGGTATGAGAGGTACGCGAAGGCACAGTGATATAGGGGGCTATGGGAGGTGCACGAATACACAGTGATATAGGGGACGTTATGAGATGTGCATTAAAATGCAGAGATATCAAGGAAGAAATAAGAGGTGCAGAAAACAAGGGCGATATAGGAGAAGTCATGAGAGGTGTGTGAAAACACAACGATATAGGGGAATGTATGAGAGATGCACGAAAACACAGCGATATAGGGGAAGGTCTGGGAGGTGCGCGAAAACACAGCGATATAGGGGATGCTATGGGATGTGTGTGAAAACACAGTGATATAGGAGACGGTATGAGATGTGCATGAAAGCACAACGATATAGGGGAAGATATGAGAGGTACAGGAAAGCACAGCGATATAACGGATGGTATGGGATGTGCGTGAAAACACAGCGATATAGGGGACGCTATGGAGGTGCGTGAAAACACGGCGAATCAGGGGAATGTATCAGAGGTGCGAGAAAACACAGCGAGATAGGGGAAGTAATGAGAGGAGCGAAAACATAGCGATCTAGGTGAAGACATGAGAGGTGCGCGAAAACACAGCGATATAGGGGAGGTAATGATAGGAACGAAAACATAGCGATATAGGTGAAGACATGCGAGGTGCACGAAAACACGGCGATATAGGGTAAGCTATGAGAGGTGATCAATAACACATCGATCAAGCAGAAGGTATGGGTTGGGCGCAAAAACAGCGATGTAGGTGAAGCTATGGGAGGTGCGCGAAAACACAGCGATATAGGGGAAGTTATGAGATGTGCATAAAAACACAGCGATATGGGGCAAGTTATGAGAGGTGCGCAAAAATGCAGCGATATAGGGGAAGGTATGAGAGGTGTGCAAAAACACAGCGATATCGGGGAAGTTATGGGAAGTGAGCGAAAACAGGGCGATATAGGGGAAGGTATGAGAGGTGCGCAAGGCACAGCGATATAGGGGATGCTATGGGAGGTGCGTGAATACACAGCGATATAGGGGACGTTATGAGATGTGCAGGAAGAAGCAGCGATATTAGGGAAGATATAAGAGGTGCACAAAAACACAGCGATATAGGAGAAGTTATGAGAGGTGTGTGAGAACACAGCGATATAGAGGGAGGTATGAGAGGTGCACGAAAACACAGCGATACAGGGGAAGGTATGGGAGGTGCTCGCAAACAGGGTGATATAGGGGACGGTATGAGATTTGTATGAAAACATGGCGATATAGGGGAAGCTATGAGAGGTGTGCGAAAACACGACAATATAGGGGACGGTATGAGAGGTTCGCAAGGCACAGCGATATAGGGGATGCTATGGGAGGTGCGTGAACCCACAGCGATATACGGGACGTTATGAGATGTGCATGAAAACGCAGCGATATTAGGGAAGGTATGAGAGGTTCACAAAAACACAGCGACATAGGAGAATGAATGGGAAGTGTGCGAAAACAGGGCGATATAGGCGAAGGTATGAGAAATGCGCGAAGGCACAGCAATATGTGGGAGGCTATGGGAGGTGCGCGACTACACAGTGAATATAGGGGACGTTATGAGATGTGCATAAAAACACAGCGATATGGGGAAGTTATGAGAGGTGCGCAAAAATGCAGCAATATTGGAGAAGTTATGAGAGGTGCGTGAAAACACAGTGATATAGGGGAAGGTATGAGAGGTGTGCGAAAACAGGGCGATATATGGGAAGGTATGAGAGGTGCGCGAAGGCACAGTGATATAGGGGATGCTACGGGAGGTGCGCGAATGCACAGCGATATAGGAGACGTTATGAGATGTGCATGAAAACACGGCAATATAGGGGAAGGTATGAGATGTACGCAAAAGTACAGCGATATAGGAGAAGTTATGAGAGGTGCGTGAAAACACAGCGATATAGGGGAAAGTATAAGAGGTGCACAATAATACAGCGATATAGGGGAAGGTATGGGAGGTGCGCGAAAACAGGGCGATATAGGGGACGTTATGAGATTTGCATGAAAACACATCAATATAGGGGAAGGTATGAGATGTGCACAAAAATACAGCGATATAGCAGAAGTTATGAGAGGTGCGTGAAAACACAGCGATACAGGGCAAGGTATGAGAGGTGCGCGAAAACAGAGCGATATAAGGGACGCTATGGGAGGTGCGCGAAAACACAGCGATAAAGGGGACAGTACGAGATGTGCATGAATACACGGCGATATTGGGGAAGCCATGAGAGGTGCATGAAAACACAGCGATATAGGGGAAGGTATGAGAGGTGTGCAAAAACACAGCGATATCGGGGAAGTTATGGGAAGTGAGTGAAAACTGGGCGATATAGGGGAAGGTATGAGAGGTACGCGAAGGCACAGTGATATAGGGGGCTATGGGAGGTGCATGAATACACAGCTATATTGGGGACGTTATGAGATGTGCATGAAAACACGGCAATATAGGGGAAGGTATGAGATGTACGCAAAAGTACAGCGATATAGGAGAAGTTACGAGAGGTGCGTGAAAACACAGCGATATAGGGGAAAGTATATGAGGTGCACAATAATACAGAGATATAGGGGAAGGTATGGGAGGTGCGCGAAAACAGGGCGATATAGGGGACGTTATGAGATTTGCATGAAAACACATCAATATAGGGGAAGGTATGAGATGTGCACAAAAATACAGCGATATAGCAGAAGTTATGAGAGGTGCGTGAAAACACAGCGATACAGGGCAAGGTA
This sequence comes from Mobula birostris, assembly GCF_030028105.1. NCBI lineage: Eukaryota > Metazoa > Chordata > Chondrichthyes > Myliobatiformes > Myliobatidae > Mobula > Mobula birostris. The sequence continues at coordinate 95,324 of NW_027278610.1, forward strand.
TGAGAGGTGCGCGAAAACAGAGCGATATAAGGGACGCTATGGGAGGTGCGCGAAAACACAGCGATAAAGGGGACAGTACGAGATGTGCATGAATACACGGCGATATTGGGGAAGCCATGAGAGGTGCATGAAAACACAGCGATATAGGGGAAGGTATGAGAGGTGTGCAAAAACACAGCGATATCGGGGAAGTTATGGGAAGTGAGTGAAAACTGGGCGATATAGGGGAAGGTATGAGAGGTACGCGAAGGCACAGTGATATAGGGGGCTATGGGAGGTGCACGAATACACAGCTATATTGGGGACGTTATGAGATGTGCATGAAAACACGGCAATATGGGGGAAGGTATGAGAGGTGCGCAAAAATACAGCATTATAGCAGAATTTATGAGAGGTGCGTGAAAACACAGTAATATAGGGCAAGGTATGAGAAGTGCACGAAAACACAGCAATATAGGGGAAGGAATGGGAGGTGCGCGAAAACAGTGCGATATAGGGGAAGGTATGAGAGGTGCCCGAAAACACAGCGATATAGGGGAGGCTATGGGTCGTGTGCGCAAACACGGCAATATAGGGGAACTTATGAGAAGTGCACGAAAACACGGCGATACAGGGGAATGTATCAGAGGTGCGAGAAAGCACAGCGATATAGGGGACGTTATGAGATGTGCATGAAAACACAGCAATATAGGGGAAGATATGAGAGGTACACGAAAACGCGGTGATATGGGAGAACGTATCAGAGGTGTGAGAAAACACAGCGATATAGGGGAAGTAATGAGAGGAGCGAAAACATAGCGATCTAGGTGAAGACATGAGAGGTGCGCGAAAACACGGCGATATAGGGGAAGCTATGAGAGGTGAGCAAAACACGGCGATATAGGGGAAGCTGTGAGAGGTGTGCAATAACACAGCGATAAAGTTGAATCTACGGGATGTACGCGAAAAGACAGCGATATAGGGCAAGGTATGAGAAGTGCGCAAGGCACAGCAATATAGGGGATGCTATGGGAGGTGCGTGAATACACAGCGATACAGGGGACGTTACGAGATGTGCATTAAAATGCAGCGATATTAAGGAAGAAATAAGAGGTGCAGAAAACAAGGGCGATATAGGAGAAGTTATGAGAGGTGTGTGAAAACACAACGATAAAGGGGAAAGTATGAGAGATGCACGAAAACACAGCGATATAGGGGAAGGTCTGGGAGGTGCGCGAAAACACAGCGATATAGGGGATGCTATGGGATGTTCGTGAAAAAACAGTGATATAGGAGACGGTATGAGATGTGCATGAAAACACAACGATATAGGGGAAGATATGAGAGGTACAGGAAGGCACAGCGACATAGGGGAAGGTATGAGAGGTGTGCAAAAACACATAGATATCGGGGAAGTTTTGGGAAGTGAGCAAAAACAGGGCGATATTGGGGAAGGTACGAGAGCTGCGTGAAAACACAGTGATATAGGGGAAGGTATGAGAGGAGTGCAAAAACAGGGCGATATAGGGGAAGTTATGAGAGGTGCGTGAAAACCCAGCGACATTGGGGACGTTATGAGATGTGCATGAAAACACGGTGATATTGGGGAAGGTATGAGAGGTGTGCAAAAACACAGCAATATACGGGAATGCATGAGAGGAGTGCGAAAACAGGGCGATATAGGGGAAGCTATGAGAGGTGAGCAATAACACAGCGATAAAGGGGATATTATGAGATCTGCGCAAAAATACATAGATATGGGGAAGGTATGAGAGGTGCACGAAAACAGCGATGTAGGCGAAGCTATGGGAGGTGCGCGAAAACACAGCGATATAGGGGAAGCTATGAGATGTGCATGAATACACAGCGATAGTCCGGAAGCCATGAGAGGTGTGCAAAAACACAGCGATATAGGGGAGGGTATGAGAGCTGCGTGAAAACACAGTGATATAGGAGAAGGTATGAGAGGAGCGCGAAAACTGGGCGATATAGGGGAAATTATGAGAAGTGCATGAAAACCTAGTGATATAGGGGATGTTATGAGATGTGCATGAAAACACGGCAATATAGGGGAAGGTATGAGATGTACGCAAAAGTACAGCGATATAGGAGAAGTTACGAGAGGTGCGTGAAAACACAGCGATATAGGGGAAAGTATATGAGGTGCACAATAATACAGAGATATAGGGGAAGGTATGGGAGGTGCGCGAAAACAGGGCGATATAGGGGACGTTATGAGATTTGCATGAAAACACATCAATATAGGGGAAGGTATGAGATGTGCACAAAAATACAGCGATATAGCAGAAGTTATGAGAGGTGCGTGAAAACACAGCGATACAGGGCAAGGTATGAGAGGTGCGCGAAAACAGAGCGATATAAGGGACGCTATGGGAGGTGCGCGAAAACACAGCGATAAAGGGGACAGTACGAGATGTGCATGAATACACGGCGATATTGGGGAAGCCATGAGAGGTGCATGAAAACACAGCGATATAGGGGAAGGTATGAGAGGTGTGCAAAAACACAGCGATATCGGGGAAGTTATGGGAAGTGAGTGAAAACTGGGCGATATAGGGGAAGGTATGAGAGGTACGCGAAGGCACAGTGATATAGGGGGCTATGGGAGGTGCACGAATACACAGCTATATTGGGGACGTTATGAGATGTGCATGAAAACACGGCAATATGGGGGAAGGTATGAGAGGTGCGCAAAAATACAGCATTATAGCAAAATTTATGAGAGGTGCGTGAAAACACAGTAATATAGGGCAAGGTATGAGAAGTGCACGAAAACACAGCAATATAGGGGAAGGAATGGGAGGTGCGCGAAAACAGTGCGATATAGGGGAAGGTATGAGAGGTGCCCGAAAACACAGCGATATAGGGGAGGCTATGGGTCGTGTGCGCAAACACGGCAATATAGGGGAACTTATGAGAAGTGCACGAAAACACGGCGATACAGGGGAATGTATCAGAGGTGCGAGAAAGCACAGCGATATAGGGGACGTTATGAGATGTGCATGAAAACACAGCAATATAGGGGAAGATATGAGAGGTACACGAAAACGCGGTGATATGGGAGAACGTATCAGAGGTGTGAGAAAACACAGCGATATAGGGGAAGTAATGAGAGGAGCGAAAACATAGCGATCTAGGTGAAGACATGAGAGGTGCGCGAAAACACGGCGATATAGGGGAAGCTATGAGAGGTGAGCAAAAACACGGCGATATAGGGGAAGCTGTGAGAGGTGTGCAATAACACAGCGATAAAGTTGAATCTACGGGATGTACGCGATAAGACAGCGATATAGGGCAAGGTATGAGAAGTGCGCAAGGCACAGCAATATAGGGGATGCTATGGGAGGTGCGTGAATACACAGCGATACAGGGGACGTTACGAGATGTGCATTAAAATGCAGCGATATTAAGGAAGAAATAAGAGGTGCAGAAAACAAGGGCGATATAGGAGAAGTTATGAGAGGTGTGTGAAAACACAACGATAAAGGGGAAAGTATGAGAGATGCACGAAAACACAGCGATATAGGGGAAGGTCTGGGAGGTGCGCGAAAACACAGCGATATAGGGGATGCTATGGGATGTTCGTGAAAAAACAGTGATATAGGAGACGGTATGAGATGTGCATGAAAACACAACGATATAGGGGAAGATATGAGAGGTACAGGAAGGCACAGCGACATAGGGGAAGGTATGAGAGGTGTGCAAAAACACATAGATATCGGGGAAGTTTTGGGAAGTGAGCAAAAACAGGGCGATATTGGGGAAGGTATGAGAGCTGCGTGAAAACACAGTGATATAGGGGAAGGTATGAGAGGAGTGCAAAAACAGGGCGATATAGGGGAAGTTATGAGAGGTGCGTGAAAACCCAGCGACATTGGGGACGTTATGAGATGTGCATGAAAACACGGTGATATTGGGGAAGGTATGAGAGGTGTGCAAAAACACAGCAATATACGGGAATGCATGAGAGGAGTGCGAAAACAGGGCGATATAGGGGAAGCTATGAGAGGTGAGCAATAACACAGCGATAAAGGGGATATTATGAGATCTGCGCAAAAATACATAGATATGGGGAAGGTATGAGAGGTGCACGAAAACAGCGATGTAGGCGAAGCTATGGGAGGTGCGCGAAAACACAGCGATATAGGGGAAGCTATGAGATGTGCATGAATACACAGCGATAGTCCGGAAGCCATGAGAGGTGTGCAAAAACACAGCGATATAGGGGAGGGTATGAGAGCTGCGTGAAAACACAGTGATATAGGAGAAGGTATGAGAGGAGCGCGAAAACTGGGCGATATAGGGGAAATTATGAGAAGTGCATGAAAACCTAGTGATATAGGGGATGTTATGAGATGTGCATGAAAACACGGCGATATAGGGGAAGGTATGAGAGGTGCGCGAAGGCACAGCGATTTAGGGGAAGGTATGAGAGGTGCACGAAAACAGCGATATAGGTGAAGGAATGGGAGGTGCGCGAAAACAAGGCGATATTTGGGAAGGTATGAGAGGTGCGCGAAGGCAAAGCGATATAAGGGATGCTATGGGAGGTGCGCGAATACACAGCGATATAGAGGACGTTATGAGATGTGCATAACAACATGGCGATACAGGGTAAGTTATGAGAGGTGTGCAAAAACACGACAATATAGGGGAAGCTATGAGAGGTGAGCAATAACACAGCGATAAAGGTGAATCTGTGGGATGTGCACGAAAGAACAGCTATATAGGGGAAGGTATGAGAGGTGCGCAAGGCACAGAGATATAGGGGGAGGTACGAGAGGTGCACGAAAACACAGCAATATAGGGGAAGGTATGGAAGGTACTCGAAAACAGGGCGATATAGGGGAAGATATGAGAGGTATGCGAAGGCACATCAATATAGGGGATGCTATGGGAGCTACGCGAAAACACAGTGATATAGGGGAAGACAGGAGAGGTGCGTGAATACAGGGCAATATAGTGGAAGCTATGAGACGTGAGCAAAAACCCGGCGATTTAGGGGAAACTATTAGAGGTGAGGAATAACAATGCGAAAAAGGTGAATCTATGGGATGTGCGCGAAAAGACAGCGATATAGGGGACGGTATGAAAGGTGCATGAATACACGGTGATATAGGGGAAGCTATGAGAGGTGCGCGAAATTACAGCAATACAGGGGAAGTTATGAGAGGTGCGTGAAAACACAGCGATATAAGGGGAGTATGAGAGGTACACGAAAACACAGCGATATAGGGGAAGGTATGGGAGGTGCTAGAAAACAGAGCGATATAGGGAAAGGTATGAGACGTGTGCGAAACACAGCAATATAGGGGATGGTATGGGAGATGCACGAAAACACAGTGATATAGGGGAAGACATGAGAGGTGCGTGAAAACAGAGTGATATAGGGGACGCTTTTGTACGTGCGCGAAAACACAGTGATATAGGGGAAGATATGCGAGGTGTGCGAGAACACGGCGATATAGGTGAAATTATCAGAGGTGCGCGAAAACACGTTGATACAGGGAACTGTAACAGAAGTGCAAGATCACAGAGCGATATAGGGGAAGTAATGAGAGAAGCGGAAACATAGCGATATAGGTGAAGAAATGAGAGGTGCGCGAAAACACGGCGATATAGGGGAACGTATGAGAGGTGCGTAAAAACACAGCGATGTAGGCCAAGCCATGGGAGGTGCACGGGAAACAGGGCGACATAGGGGAAGGTATGAGCAATGCGCGAAGGCACAGCGATATTGAGGATGCTATGGGAGGTGCGTGAATACACACAGATGTAGGAGACGTTATGAGATGTGCTTGAAAACACGGCGATATTGGAGAAGCCATGAGAGGTGTGCAAAAATACAGCGATATAGGGGACGGTATGGGAGCTGTGTGAAAACAGGGCGACATGGGGGAAGGTATGAGAGGTACGCGAAGGCACAGCGATATAGGGGATGCTATGGCAGTTGCGCGAATACACAGCGATATATGGGACGTTAAGGGATGTGCATGAAAACGCGGCGATATTGGGGAAGCCATTTGAGGTACGCAAAAATACGGCGATATAGGAGAAATTATGAGAGGTGCACGAAAACACGGCGATATTGGGGAAGGTATGGGAGGTGCGCAAGGCACAGAGATATAGGGGGAGGTACGAGAGGTGCACGAAAACACAGCAATATAGGGGAAGGTATGGAAGGTACTCGAAAACAGGGCGATATAGGGGAAGATATGAGAGGTATGCGAAGGCACATCAATATAGGGGATGCTATGGGAGCTACGCGAAAACACAGTGATATAGGGGAAGACATGAGAGGTGCGTGAATACAGGGCAATATAGTGGAAGCTATGAGACGTGAGCAAAAACCCGGCGATTTAGGGGAAACTATTAGAGGTGAGGAATAACAATGCGAAAAAGGTGAATCTATGGGATGTGCGCGAAAAGACAGCGATATAGGGGACGGTATGAAAGGTGCATGAATACACGGTGATATAGGGGAAGCTATGAGAGGTGCGCGAAATTACAGCAATACAGGGGAAGTTATGAGAGGTGCATGAAAACACAGCGATATAAGGGGAGTATGAGAGGTACACGAAAACACAGCGATATAGGGGAAGGTATGGGAGGTGCTCGAAAACAGAGCGATATAGGGAAAGGTATGAGACGTGTGCGAAACACAGCAATATAGGGGATGGTATGGGAGATGCACGAAAACACAGTGATATAGGGGAAGACATGAGAGGTGCGTGAAAACAGAGTGATATAGGGGACGCTTTTGTACGTGCGCGAAAACACAGTGATATAGGGGAAGATATGCGAGGTGTGCGAGAACACGGCGATATAGGTGAAATTATGAGAGGTGCGCGAAAACACGTTGATACAGGGAACTGTAACAGAAGTGCAAGAACACAGAGCGATATAGGGGAAGTAATGAGAGGAGCGGAAACATAGCGATATAGGTGAAGAAATGAGAGGTGCGCGAAAACACGGCGATATAGGGGAACGTATGAGAGGTGCGTAAAAACACAGCGATGTAGGCAAAGCCATGGGAGGTGCACGGGAAACAGGGCGACATAGGGGAAGGTATGAGCAATGCGCGAAGGCACAGCGATATTGAGGATGCTATGGGAGGTGCGTGAATACACACAGATGTAGGAGACGTTATGAGATGTGCTTGAAAACACGGCGATATTGGAGAAGCCATGAGAGGTGTGCAAAAATACAGCGATATAGGGGACGGTATGGGAGCTGTGTGAAAACAGGGCGACATGGGGGAAGGTATGAGAGGTACGCGAAGGCACAGCGATATAGGGGATGCTATGGCAGTTGCGCGAATACACAGCGATATATGGGACGTTAAGGGATGTGCATGAAAACGCGGCGATATTGGGGAAGCCATGAGAGGTACGCAAAAATACGGCGATATAGGAGAAATTATGAGAGGTGCACGAAAACACGGCGATATTGGGGAAGGTATGGGAGGTGCGCGAAAACAGGGCGATATAGGGGAAGTTATGAGAGGTGCGCGAATGCACAGCGATATAGGGGATGCTATGAGAGGTGCGTCAAAACACCGTGATATAGGGGAAGACATGAGAGGTGCGCAAAAAGAGGGCAATATAGTGGAACCTATGGGATGTGCGCGAAACCACGGCGATACAGGGGAATGTATCAGAGGTGCGCAACTCACAGCGATATAGGGGATGCTATGAGAGGTGCGTGAATACACAGCGATATAGGGGACGTGATGAGATGTGCATGAAAACGCAGCGATATTGGGGAAGGTATGAGAGGTGCACAAAAACACAACGATATAGGAGAAGTTATGAGAGGTGAGCAAAAACACGGCGATACAGGGGAAGCTATGAGAGGTGCGCAAGGCACAGCGATATAGGGGAAGCTATGAGAGGTGCGCAAGCACAGCGATATAGGGTATGCTATGAGAGGTGCGCGAATACACAGCGATACTGGGGAAATTATGAGAGGTGTATGAAAACTCAGCGATATTAGGGAAGGTATAAGAGTTGCACAAAAACTCAGTGATATAGGAGAAGTTATGAGAGGTGTGTGAAAACACAGCGATATAGGGGACGTGATGAGATGTGCATGAAACCACGGTTATATTGGGGAAGGTATGAGAGGTGTGCAAAAACACAGCGATATAGGGGACGTGATGAGATGTGCATGAAATCACGGTTATATTGGGGAAGGTATGAGAGGTGTGCAAAAACACAGCAGTATACGGGAATGCATGAGAGGTGCGCGAAGGCACAGTGATGTAGGGCGTGGTATGGGAGGTGCGCGAATACATAGCGATATAGGGGCAGGTAGGAGATGTGCGCAAAAATAGATCGATATAGGGGAAGGTATGAGAGGTGCACGAAAACAACGATGTAGGCGAAGCTATGGGAGGTGCGCGAAAACACAGCAATATAGGGAAAGCTATGAGATGTGCATGAATTTACGGCGATAGTCGGTAAGCCATGAGAGGTGTGCGAAAACACAGCGATATAGGGGAAGGTATGAGAGCAGCGAGAAAACACATTGATATAGGGGAAGGTATGAGAGGAGTGTGAAAACAGGGCGATATAGGGGAAGTTATGAGAGGTGCATGAAAACACGGCAATATAGGGGAAGGTATGAGAGGTGCGCGAAGGCACAGCGATATAGGAGAAGGTATGAGAGGTGCACGAAAACAGCGATATAGGTGAAGGAATGGGAGGTGCGCGAAAACAGGGCGATATTTGGGAAGGTATGAGAGGTGTGCGAAAGCACAGCGATATAAGGGATGCTATGGGAGGTGCGCGAATACACAGCGATATAGAGGATGTTATGAGATGTGCATAACAACACGGCGATATAGGGTAAGTTATGAGAGGTGCGCAAAAACACGGCCATATAGGGGAAGCTATGAGAGGTGAGCAATAACACAGCGATAAAGGTGAATCTATGGGATGTGCGCGAAAAGACCGCTATATAGGGGAAGGTATGAGAGGTGCGCAAGGCACAGCGATATAGGCGAATGTATGAGAGGTGCACAAAAACACAGCGATATCGGGACGTGATGAGATGTGCATTAAAATGCAGTGATATTAGGGAAGGTATGAGAGGTGCACAAAAACGCAGCGATATAGGAGAAGTTATGAGAGGTGTGTGAAAACACAGCGATATATGGGAAGGTATGGAAGGTCCACGAAAACGGGGCGATATAGGGGAAGGTATGAGAGGTGCGCGAAGGCACAGCATTATAAGGGATGCTATGGGATATGCGCGAATACACAGCGATATAGGGGACGTTATGAGATGTGCATGAAAACACGGCAATATAGGGGAAGGTATAAGAGCTGCGCAAAAATACAGTGATATAGGAGAAGTTACGAGAGGTGCGTGAAAACACAGCGATATAAGGGAAGGTATGAGAGGTGCACGAAAACACAGCGATATTGGGGAAGGTATGGGAGGTGCGCGAAAACAGGGCGATATAGGGGAAGTTATGAGAAGTGCTCGAAGGCACAGCGATATAAGGGATGCTATGAGAGGTGCGCGAAAACACCGTGATATGGTGGAAGACATGAGATGTGCGCAAAAACAGGGCAATATAGTGGAACCTATGGGATGTGCGCGAAACCACGGCGATACAGGGGAATGTATCAGAGTTGCGAGAAAACACAGCGATATAGGGGACGCTATGGCACATGCGCAAAAAAGCAGTGGCATAGGGGAAGGTATGAGAGGTGTGCGAGAACACGGCGATATAGGGGAAATTGTAAGAGGTGCGCGAAAACATGCAATACAGGAGAATGTATCAGAGGTGCGAGAAAACACAGCGATATAGGGAAGTAATGATAGGAGCGAAAACATAGCGATATAGGTGAAGACATGCGAGGTGCGCGAAAACACGGCGATATAGGGGAAGCTATGAGAGGTGATCAATACCACATCGATCAAGGGGAAGCTATGGGATGTGTGCAAAAACAGCGATGTAGGCGAAGCTATGGGAGTTGCGCGAAAACACAGCGATATAGGGGAAGTTATGAGATGTGCATGAATACACGGTGATAGTCGGGTAACCATGAGATGTGCATGAAAGCACAACGATATAGGGGAAGATATGAGAGGTACAGGAAGGCACAGCGATATAACGGATGGTATGGGATGTGCGCGAAAACACAGCGATATAGGGGACGCTATGGGAGGTGCGCGAAAACAGGGCGATATAGGGGACGTTATGAGATGTGCATGAAAACACGGCAATATAGGGGAAGGTAAGAGAGGTGCCTGAAAACACAGCGTTATAGGGCACGCTATGGGACGTGCGCGAAAACACGGCGATATAGGGGAAATTATGAGAGGTGCGCGAAAACACGGCGATACAGGGGAATGTATCAGAGGTGCGAGAAAACACAGCGAGATAGGGGAAGTAATGAGAGGAGCGAAAACATAGCGATCTAGGTGAAGACATGAGAGGTGCGCGAAAACACAGCGATATAGGGGAAGCTATGAAAGGTGAGCAAAAACACGGCGATATATGGGAAGCTCTGCGAGGTGTGCAATAACACAGTGATAAAGTTGAATCTATGGGATGTGTGCGAAAAGACACCGATATAGGGGAAGGTATGGGAGGTGCGCAAGGCACAGCGATATAGGGGATGCTATGGGAGGTGCGTGAATACACAGCGATATAGGGGACGTTATGAGATGTGCAGGAAGAAGCAGCGATATTAGGGAAGATATAAGAGGTGCACAAAAACAGCGATATAGGAGAAGTTATGAGAGGTGTGTGAGAACACAGCGATATAGAGGGAGGTATGAGAGGTGCACGAAAACACAGCGATACAGGGGAAGGTATGGGAGGTGCTCGCAAACAGGATGATATAGGGGACGGTATGAGATTTGTATGAAAACATGGCAATATAGGGGAAGCTATGAGAGGTGTGCGAAAACACGACAATATAGGGGACGGTATGAGAGGTTCGCAAGGCACAGCGATATAGGGGATGCTATGGGAGGTGCGTGAACCCACAGCGATATACGGGACGTTATGAGATGTGCATGAAAACGCAGCGATATTAGGGAAGTTATGAGAGGTTCACAAAAACACAGTGACATAGGAGAATGAATGGGAAGTGTGCGAAAACAGGGCGATATAGGCGAAGGTATGAGAAATGCGAGAAGGCACAGCAATATGTGGGAGGCTATGGGAGGTGCGCGACTACACAGTGATTTAGGGGACGTTATGAGATGTGCATTAAAATGCAGCTTTATTAAGGAAGAAATAAGAGGTGCAGAAAAGAAGGGCGATATAGGAGAAGTTATGAGAGGTGTGTGAAAACATAACGATATGGGGAATGTATGAGAAGTGCACGAAAACACAGCGATATAGGGGAAGGTCTGGGAGGTGCGCGAAAACACAGCGATATGGGGAAGGTATGAGAGGTGCACGAAGGCACAGTGATATAGGGGATGCTACGGGAGGTGCGCGAATGCACAGCGATATAGGGGACATTATGAGATGTGCATGAAAACACGGCAATATAGGGGAAGGTATGAGATGTACGCAAAAGTACAGCGATATAGGAGAAGTTATGAGAGGTGCGTGAAAACACAACGATATAGGGGAAGGTAGGAGAGGTGCACAATAATACAGCGATATAGGGGAAGGTCTGGGAGGTGCGCGAAAACAGGGCGATATAGGGGACGTTATGAGATGTGCATGAAAACACGGCAATGTAGGGGAAGGTAAGAGAGGTGCCCGAAAACACAGCGTTATAGGGCACGCTATGGGACGTGCGTGAAAACACGGCGATATAGGGGAAGCTATGAGAGGTGAGCAATAACACAGCGATCAAAGTGAAGCTATGGGTTGTGCGCGAAAACAGCGATGTAGTCGAAGCTATGGGAGGTGCACGAAAACATAGCGATATCGGGGAAGGTATGGGAGGTGCGCGAAAACAGGGCGATATAGGGGAAGGTATGAGAGGTGCGCGAAGGCACAGTGATATAGGGGGCTATGGGAGGTGCACGAATACACAGCTATATAGGGGACGTTATGAGATGTGCATGAAAACACGGCAATATGAGGGAAGGTATGAGAGGTGCGCAAAAATACAGCATTAGCAGAATTTATGAGAGGTGCGTGAAAACACAGTAATATAGGGCAAGGTATGAGAAGTGCACGAAAACACAGCAATATAGGGGAAGGTATGAGAGGTGCGCGAAGGCACAGTGATATAGGGGATGCTACGGTAGGTGCGCGAATGCACAGCGATATAGGGGACGTTATGAGATGTGCATGAAAACACGGCAATATAGGGGAAGGTATGAGATGTACGCAAAAGTACAGCGATATAGGAGAAGATATGAGAGGTGTGTGAAAACACAACGATATAGGGGAAGGTAGGAGAGGTGCACAATAATACAGCGATATAGGGGAAGGTATGGGAGGTGCGCGAAAACAGGGCGATATAGGGGACGTTATGAGATGTGCATGAAAACACGGCAATGTAGGGGAAGGTAAGAGAGGTGAGCAATAACACAGCGATCAAGGTGAAGCCATGGGTTGTGCGCGAAAACAACGATGTAGTCGAAGCTATGGGAGGTGCGCGAAAACACAGCGATATAGGGGAAGCTATGAAAGGTGAGCAAAAACACGGCAATATAGGGGAAGCTCTGCGAGGTGTGCAATAACACAGTGATAAAGTTGAATCTATGGGATGTGTGCGAAAAGACACCGATATAGGGGAAGGTATGGGAGGTGCGCAAGGCACAGCGATATAGGGGATGCTATGGGAGGTGCGTGAATACACAGCGCTATAGGGGACGTTATGAGATGTGCAGGAAGAAGCAGCGATATTAGGGAAGATATAAGAGGTGCAGAAAACAAGGGCGATATAGGAGAAGTAATGAGAGGTGTGTGAAAACACAACGATATAGGGGAATGTATGAGAGATGCATGAAAACACAGCGATATAGGGGAAGGTCTGGGAGGTGCGCGAAAACACAGCGATATAGGGGATGCTATGGGATGTGCGTGAAAACACAGTGTTATATGAGACGGTATGAGATGTGCATGAAAACACAACGATATAGGGGAAGATATGAGAGGTGCGCGAAAACACGACAATATAGGGGACGGTATGAGAGGTGCGCAAGGCACAGCGATATAGGGGATGCTATGGGAGGTGCGTGAATACACAGCGATATACGGGACGTTATGCGATGTGCATGAAAACGCAGCGATATTAGGGAAGGTATGAGAGGTTCACAAAAACACAGCGACATAGGAGAATGAATGGGAAGTGTGCGAAAACAGGGCGATATAGGCGAAGGTATGAGAAATGCGCGAAGGCACAGCAATATGTGGGAGGCTATGGGAGGTGCGCGACTACACAGTGATATAGGGGACGTTATGAGATGTGCATAAAAACACAGCGATATGGGGGAAGTTATGAGAGGTGCGCAAAAATGCAGCAATATTGGAGAAGTTATGAGAGGTGCGTGAAAACACAGTGATATAGGGGAAGGTAAGAGAGGTGTGCGAAAACAGGGCGATATAGGGGAAGGTATGAGAGGTGAGCGAAGGCACAGTGATATAGGGGATGCTACGGGATGTGCGCGAATGCACAGCGATATAGGAGACATTATGAGATGTGCATGAAAACACGGCAATATAGGGGAAGGTGTGAGATGTACGCAAAAGTACAGCGATATAGGAGAAGTTATGAGAGGTGCGTGAAAACACAGCGATACAGGGGAAGGTATGAGAGGTGCGCGAAAACACAGCGATATAGGGGACGCTATGGGAGGTGCGCGAAAACACAGCGATAAAGGGGACAGTACGATATGTGCATGAATACACGGTGATATTGGGGAAGCCATGAGAGGTGCATGAAAACACAGCGATATAGGGGAAGGTATGAGAGGTGTGCAAAAACACAGCGATATCGGGGAAGTTATGGGAAGTGAGCGAAAACAGGGCGATATAGGGGAAGATATGAGAGGTGCGCGACTGCACAGTGATATAGGGGGCCATGGGAGGTGCACGAATACACAGCTATATAGTGGACGTTATGAGATGTGCATGAAAACACGGCAATATGGGGGAAGGTATGAGAGGTGCGCAAAAATACAGCATTATAGCAGAATTTATGAGAGGTGCGTGAAAACACAGTAATATAGGGGAAGGAATGGGAGGTGCGCGAAAACAGTGCGATATAGGGGAAGGTATGAGAGGTGCCCGAAAACACAGCGATATAGGGGAGGCTATGGGACGTGCGCGCAAACACAGCAATATCGGGGAACTTATCAGAAGTGCACGAAAACACGGCGATACAGGGGAATGTATCAGAGGTGCGAGAAAGCACAGCGATATAGGGGACGTTATGAGATGTGCATGAAAACACAGCGATATAGGGGAAGATATGAGAGGTACACGAAAACACGGCGATATGGGAGAATGTATCAGAGGTGTGAGAAAACACAACGATATAGGGGAAGTAATGAGAGGAGCGAAAACATAGCGATCTAGGTGAAGACATGAGCGGTGTGCGAAAACACGGCGATATAGGGGAAGCTATGAGAGGTGAGCAAAAAAACGGCGATATAGGGGAAGCTGTGAGAGGTGTGCAATAACACAGCGATAAATTTGAATCTATGGGATGTGCGCGAAAAGACAGCGATATAGGGCAAGGTATGAGAAGTGCGCAAGGCACAGCAATATAGGGGATGCTATGGGAGGTGCGTGAATACACAGCGATACAGGGGACGCTACGAGATGTGCATTAAAATGCAGCGATATTAAGGAAGAAATAAGAGGTGCAGAAAACAAGGGCGATATAGGAGAAGTTATGAGAGGTGTGTGAAAACATATCGATATAGGGGAATGTATGAGAGATGCACGAAAACACAGCGATATAGGGGAAGGTCTGGGAGGTGCGCGAAAACACAGCGATATAGGGAATGCTATGGGATGTGCGTGAAATAGGAGACGGTATGAGATGTGCATGAAAACACAACGATATAGGGGAAGATATGAGAGGTACAGGAAGGCACAGCGATATAACGGATGGCATGGGATGTGCGCGAAAACACAGCTATATAGGGGACGCTATGGGAGGTGCGCGAAAACACAGCGATAAAGGGGACGGTACGAGATGTGCATGAATACACGGCGATATTGGGGAAGCCATGAGAGGTGCTTGAAAACACAGCGACATAGGGGAAGGTATGAGAGGTGTGCAAAAACACAGCGATATCGGGGAAGTTATGGGAAGTGAGCAAAAACAGGGCGATATAGGGGAACGTATGAGAGCTGCGTGAAAACACAGTGATATAGGGGAAGGTATGAGAGGAGTGCAAAAACAGGGCGATATAGGGGAAGTTATGAGAGGTGAGCAATAACACAGCGATAAAGGGGATATTATGAGATCTGCGCAAAAATACATCGATATGGGGAAGGTATGAGTGGTGTGCAAAAACACAGCGATATACGGGAATGCATGAGAGTAGTGCGAAAACAGGGCGATATAGGGGAAGCTATGAGAGGTGAGCAATAACACAGCGATAAAGGGGATATTATGAGATCTGCGCAAAAATACATCGATATGGGGAATGTATGAGAGGTGCACAAAAACAGCGATGTAGGCGAAGGTATGGGAGGTGCGCGAAAACACAGCGATATAGGGGAAGCTATGAGATGTGCATGAATACACGGCGATAGTCGGGAAGCCATGAGAGGTGCGCGAAAACACAGCGATATAGGGGAAGGTATGAGAGCTGCGTGAAAACACAGTGATATAGGAGAAGGTATGAGAGGAGCGCGAAAACTGGGCGATATAGGGGAAATTATGAGAAGTGCATGAAAACCTAGCGATATAGGGGATGTTATGAGATGTGCATGAAAACATGGCGATATAGGGGAAGGTATGAGAGGTGCGCGAAGGCACAGTGATTTAGGGGAAGGTATGAGAGGTGCACGAAAACAGCGATATAGGTGAAGGAATGGGAGGTGCGCGAAAACAGGGCGATATTTGGGAACG
Organism: Mobula birostris; assembly: GCF_030028105.1. NCBI lineage: Eukaryota > Metazoa > Chordata > Chondrichthyes > Myliobatiformes > Myliobatidae > Mobula > Mobula birostris. Next base: position 111,346 of record NW_027278610.1, read on the forward strand.
TATGAGAGGTGCGCGAAGGCAAAGCGATATAAGGGATGCGATGGGAGGTGCGCGAATACACAGCGATATAGAGAACGTTATGAGATCTGCATAACAACATGGCGATATAGGGTAAGTTATGAGAGGTGTGCAAAAACACGGCGATATAGGGGAAGCTGTGAGAGGTGAGCAATAACACAGCGATAAAGGTGAATCTGTGGGATGTGCACGAAAAAACAGCTATATAGGGGAAGGTATGAGAGGTGCGCAAGGCACAGCGATATAGGGGGAGATACGAGAGGTGCACGAAAACACAGCAATATAGGAGAAGGTATGGAAGGTACTCGAAAACAAGGCGATATAGGGGAAGATATGAGAGGTATGCGAAGGCACAGCAATATAGGGGATGCTATGGGAGCTGCGCGAAAACACAGTGATATAGGGGAAGACATGAGAGGTGCGTGAATACAGGGCAATATAGTGGAAGCTATTAGAGGTGAGCAAAAACCCGGCGATTTAGGGGAAACTATTAGAGGTGAGGAATAACAAAGCGATAAAGGTGAATCTATGGGATGTGTGCGAAAAGACAGCGATATAGGGGACGGTATGAGAGGTGCATGAATACACGGCGATATAGGGGAAGCTATGAGAGGTGCGTGAAAACAAGGCAATATAGGGGACGGTATGTGAGGTGCGCAAGGCACAGCGATATAAGGGATGCTATGGGAGGTGCGTGAATACACAGCGATATACGGGACGTTATGAGATGTGCATGAAAACGCAGCGATATTAGGGAAGGTATGAGAGGTTCACAAAAGCAAGGCGACATAGGAGAATGAATGGGAAGTGTGCGAAAACAGGGCGATATAGGTGAAGGTATGAGAAGTGCGCGAAGGCACAGCAATATGTGGGAGGCTATGGGAGGTGCGCAACTACACAGTGATATAGGGGACGTTATGAGATGTGCATAAAAACACAGCGATTTCGGGGAAGTTATGAGAGTTGCGCAAAAATGCAGCAATATAGGAGAAGTTATGAGAGGTGCGTGAAAACACAGCGATATAGGGGAAGGCATGAGAGGTACGCGAAGGCACAGTTATATAGGGGATCTATGGGAGGTGCACGAATACACAGCGATATAGGGGACGCTATGGGACGTGCGCGAAAACACGGCGATATAGGGGAAATTATGAGAGGTGCGCGAAAACACGGCGATACAGGGGAATGTATCAGAGGTGCGACAAAACACAGCGAGATAGGGGAAGTAATGAGAGGAGCGAAAACATAGCGATCTAGGTGAAGACATGAGAGGTGCGCAAGGCACAGCGATATAGGGGATGCTATGGGATGTGCGTGAATACACAGCGATATAGGGGATGTTATGAGATGTGCAGGAAGAAGCAGCAATATTAGGGAAGATATAAGAGGTGCACAAAAACACAGCGATATAGGAGAAGTTATGAGAGGTGCGTGAAAACACAGCGATATAGAGGGAGGTATGAAAGGTGCACGAAAACACAGCGATACAGGGGAAGATATGGGAGGTGCTCGAAAACAGGGCGATATAGGGGACGGTATGAGATTTGTATGAAAACATGGCGATATAGGGGAAGCTATGAGAGGTGCGCGAAAACACGACAATATAGGGGACGGTATGAGAGGTGCGCAAGGCACAGCGATATAGGGGATGCTATGGGAGGTGCGTGAATACACAGCGATATACGGGACGTTATGAGATGTGCATGAAAACGCAGCGATATTAGGGAAGGTATGAGAGGTTCACAAAAACACAGCGACATAGGAGAATGAATGGGAAGTGTGCGAAAACAGGGCGATATAGGCGAAGGTATGAGAAATGCGTGAAGGCACAGCAATATGTGGGAGGCTATGGGAGGTGCGCGACTACACAGTGATATAGGGGACGTTATGAGATGTGCATAAAAACACAGCGATATGGGGGAAGTTATGAGAGGTGCGCAAAAATGCAGCAATATTGGAGAAGTTATGAGAGGTGCGTGAAAACACAGCGATATAGGGGAAGGTAGGAGAGGTGTGCGAAAACAGGGCGATATAGGGGAAGGTATGAGAAGTGTGCGAGAACACAGCAGTATAGAGGAAATTCTAAGAGTGCGCGAAAACATGGCAATACAGGAGAATGTATCAGAGGTGCGAGAAAACACAGCGATATAGGGGAAGTAATGATAGGAGCAAAAACACAGCGATATAGGGGAAGTAATGATAGGAGCAAAAACATAGCGATATAGGTGAAGACATGCGAGGTGCGCAAAAACAAGGCGATATAGTGGAAGCTATGAGAGGTGAGCAATAACACAGCGATCAAGGTGAAGCTATGGAAGGTGCACGAAAACATAGCGATATCGGGGAAGGTATGGGAGGTGCGCGAAAACAGGGCGATATAGGGGAAGGTATGAGAGGTGCGCGAAGGCACAGTGATATAAGGGATGCTACGGGAGGTGCGCGAATGCACAGCGATATAGGGGACGTTATGAGATGTGCATGAAAACACGGCAATATAGGGGAAGGTATGAGATGTACGCAAAAGTACAGCGATATAGGAGAAGTTATTAGAGGTGCGTGAAAACAACGATATAGGGGAAGGTATGAGAGGTGCGCAATAATACAGCGATATAGGGGAAGATATGGGAGATGCGCGAAAACAGGGCGATATAGGGGACGTTATGAGATGTGCATGAAAACACGGCAATATAGGGGAAGGTAAGAGAGGTCCCTGAAAACACAGCGTTATACGGCACGCTATGGGACGTGCGCGAAAACACGGCGATATAGGGGAAATTATGAGAAGTGCAAGAAAACACGGCTATACAGGGGAATGTATCAGAGGTGCGAGAAAGCACAGCGATATAGGGGACGTTATGAGAGGTACACGAAAACACGGCGATATGGGAGAATGTATCAGAGGTGTGAGAAAACACAGCGATATAGGGGACGCTATGGGACGTGCGCAAAAAAACAGCGATATCGGTGAAGACATGTGAGGTGCGCGAAAACACGGCGATATAGGGCAAGCTGTGAGAGGTGTGCAATAACACAGCGATAAAGTTGAATCTATGGGATGTGCGCGAAAAGACAGCGATATAGGGGAAGGTATGAGAAGTGCGCAAGGCACAGCAATATAGGGGATGCTATGGGAGGTGCGTGAATACACAGCGATATAGGGGACGTTATGAGATGTGCATTAAAATGCAGCGATATTAAGGAAGAAATAAGAGGTGCAGAAAACAAGGGCGATATAGGAGAAATTATGAGAGGTGCGAGAAAACACGGCGATACAGGGGAATGTATCAGAGGTGCGAGAAAGCACAGCGATATAGGGGACGTTATGAGATGTGCGTGAAAACACAGCGATATAGGGGAAGATATGAGAGGTACACGAAGGCACAGCGATATAGGGGATGGTATGGGATGTGCGTGAAAACACAGTGATATAGCAGACGGTATGAGATGTGCATGAAAACACAACGATATAGGGGAAGATATGAGAGGTACAGGAAGGCACAGCGATATAATGGATGGTATGGGATGTGCGTGAAAACACAGTGATATAGAAGATGGTATGAGATATGCATGAAAACACGGAGATATGGGAGAATGTATCAGAGGTGCGAGAAAACACAGCGATATAGGAGAAGTAATGAGAGGAGCGAAAACATAGCGATCTAGGTGAAGACATGAGAGGTGCGCGAAAACACGGCGATATCGGGGAAGCTATGAGAGGTGAGCAAAAACACGGCGATGTAGGGGAAGCTGTGAGAGGTGTGCAATAACACAGCGATAAAGTTGAATCTATGGGATGTGCACGAAAAGACAGCAATATAGGGGAAGGTATGACGGGTGCGCAAGGCACAGCGATATAGGGGATGCTATGGGAGGTGCGTGAATACACAGCGTTATGGGGACGTTATGAGATGTGCTTTAAAACGCAGCGATATTAGGGAAGATATAAGAGGTGCACAAAAACACAGCGATATAGGAGAAGTTATGAGAGGTGTGTGAAAACACAGCGATATAGGGGAAGGTACGAGAGGTGCTCGAAAACACAGCGATATAGGGGAAGGAATGAGAGGTGCGCGAAAACAGGGCGATATAGGGGAAGCATGAGAGGTGCGCGAAGGCACAGCGATATAGGGGATTCTATGGGAGGTGCGCGAATACACAGCGATATAGGGGACGTTATGAGATGTGCATAAAAACACGGCGATATAGGGGAAGTTATGAGAGGTTCACAAAAACACAGCGACATAGGAGAATGAATGGGAAGTGTGCGAAAACAGGGCGGTATAGGCGAAGGTATGAGAAGTGCGCGAAGGCACAGCAATATGTGGGAGGCTATGGGAGGTGCACGACTACACAGTGATATGGGGTCCTTATGAGATGTGCATAAAAACACAGCGATATGGGGAGAAGTTATGAGAGGTGCGCAAAAATGCAGCAATATAGGAGAAGTTATGAGAGGTGCGTGAAAACACAGCGATATAGGGGAAGGTATGAGAGGTGCGCGAAAACACCGTGATATAGGGGAAGACATGAGAGGTGCACAAAAACAGGGCAATATAGTGGAAGCTATGGGATGTGTGCGAAAACACGGCGATACAGGGGAATGTATCAGAGGTGCGAGAAAACATAGCGATATAGGGGATGCTATGGGACGTGAGCAAAAAAAAAGTGATGTAGGGGAAGATATGAGAGGTGTGCGAGAACACGGCAATATAGGGGAAATTGTAAGAGGTGCGCGAAAACATGGCAATACAGGGGAATGTATCAGAGGTGCGAAAAAACACAGCGATATAGGGGAAGTAATGATAGGAGCAAAAACATAGCGATATAGGTGAAGACATGCGAGGTGCGTGTAAACACGGCGATATAGGGGAAGCTATGAGAGGTGAGCAATAACACAGCAATCAAGGTGAAGCTATGGGATGTGCGCAAAAACAGCGATGTATGCAAAGCTATGGGAGGTGCACGAAAACACAGCGAAATCGGGGAAGGTATGGGAGGTGCGCGAAAACAGGGCGATATAGGGGAAGGTATGAGAGGTGCGGGAAGGCACAGTGATATAGGGTATGCTACGGGAGGTGCGCGAATGCACAGTGATATAGTGGAGGTTATGAGATGTGCACGAAGACACGGCAATATAGTGGAAGGTTTGGGAGGTGCGCGAAAACAGGGCGATATAGGGGACTTTATGAGATGTGCCAGAAAACACAGCGATATAGGGGACGCGATGGGACGTGTGCCAAAACATGGCGATATAGGGGAGATTATTAGAGGTGCGCGAAAACACGGAGATACAGGGGAATGTATCAGAGGTGCGAGAAAGCACAGCGATATAGGGGACGTTATGAGATGTGCATGAAAACACAGCGATATAGGTGAAGATATGAGAGGTGCACGAAAACACAGCGATATAGGGGAATGTATAGGAGGTGCGCAAAAACAGGGCGATATAGGGGGAGATATGAGAGGTACACGAAGGCACAGCGATATAAGGGATGTTATGCGGATGTGCGCGAAAACACAGTGATATAGGGGACGGAATGACATGTGTATGAAAACACGGCGATATAGAGGAAGCTATGAGAGGTGCGCGAAAACACGGCGATATGGGAGAATATATCAGAGGTGCGTGAAAACACAACGATATAGGGGAAGCTATGAGGGGTGAGCAAAAACACGGCGATATTGGGGAAGCTATGAGATGTGTGCAATAACACAGCGATAAAGTTGAATCTATGGGAAGTGCGTGAATACACAGCGATATAGGGGACGTTATGAGATGTGCATGAAAACGCAGCGATATTAGGGAAGATATAAGAGGTGCACAAAAACGCAGCGATATAGGAGAAGTTATGAGAGGTGTGTGAAAACACAGCGATATAGGGGAAGGAATGAGAGGTGCGTGAAAACAGGGCGATATACAGGAAGGTATGAGAAGAGTGCGAAGGCACAGCAATATAGGGGATGCTATGGGAGGTGCGCGAAAACACATGATATAGGGGAAGAAAAGAGAGGGGCGTGAAATCTGGGCAATATAGTGGAAGCTATGAGAGGTGAGCAAAAACACGGCGATATAGGAGAAGCTATAAGAAGTGAGCAATAACACAGTGATAAAGGTGATTCTATGGGATGTGCATGAAAACACGGTAATATAGGGGAAGTTATGAGAGGTGCGTGAAAACACAGCAATATAGGGGAAGGTATGCGAGGTGCGCAAGGCACAGCAATATAGGGGATGCTATGGGAGGTGCGCGAATACACAGCGATATACGGGACGTTATGAGATGTGCATGAAAACGCAGCGATATTAGGGAAGGTATGAGAGGTTCACAAAAGCACAGCAATATAGGAGAATGAATGGGAGGTGCGTGAAAACAGGGCGATATAGTGGAAACTATGGGATGAGCGTGAAAACAGTGCGATATAGGGGAAGGTATGAGAGGTGCCTGAAAACACAGCGATATAGGGGAAGGAATGAGAGGCGCGCGAAAACACGGCGATACAGGGGAATGCATCAGAGGTGCGAGAAAGCCCAGAGAAATAGGGGACGTTATGAGATGTGCATGAAAACACAGTGATATAGGGGAAGATATGAGAGGTACACAAAGGCACAGCGATATAGGGCATGCTATGGGATGTGCGTGAAAACACAGTGATATAGGAGACGGTATGAGATGTGCATGAAAACACGGCGATATAGGGGATGCTATGAGAGGTGCGCGAAAATACGGCGATATGGGAGAATGTATGAGAGGTGCGAGAAAACAGCGATATAGGGGAAGTAATGAGAAGAGCAAAAACATAGCGATCTAGGTGAAGACATGAGAGGTGCGCGAAAAGACGTCGATATAGGGGAAGCTATGAGAGGTGAGCAAAAACACGGTGATATAGGGGAAGCTGTGAGAGGTGTGCAATAACACAGCGATAAAGTTGAATTTATGGGATGTGCGTGTAAAGACAGCGATATAGGGGAAATTATGAGAGGTGCGCGAAAAAACGGCGATACAGGGGAATGTATCAGAGGTGCGAGAAAGCACAGCGATATAGGGGAAGTTATGAGATGTGCATGAAAACACAGCGATATAGGTGAAGACATGAGAGGTACACGAAGGCAGAGCGCTATAGGGGATGCTATTGGATGTGCTTGAAAACACAGTGATATTGGAGACGGTATGAGATGTGCATGAAAACACGGCGATATAGGGGAAGCTGTGAGAGGTGAGCAAAAACACGGCGATATAGGGGAAGCTGTGAGAGGTGTGCAATAACACAGCGATAAAGTTGAATCTATGGGATGTGCACGTAAAGACAGCGATATAGGGGAAGGTATGAGAGGTGTGCAAAAACAGAGCGAAATAGTGGAAGGTATGAGAGGTGCGCGAAAACACCGTGATATAGGGGAAGACATGAGAGGTGCGCAAAAACAGGGCAATATATTGGAAGCTATGGGACATGCGCGAAAGCACGGCGATACAGGGGAATGTATCAGAGGTGCCAGAAAACACAGCGATATAGGGGACGCTATGGGACGTGCGCAAAAAAACAGTGATATAGGGGAAGGTATGAGAGGTGCGCGAGAACACGGCAATATAGGGGAAATTGTAAGAGGTGCGCAAAAACATGTCAATACAGGGGAATGTATCAGAGGTGCGAGAAAACAGCGATATAGGGGAAGTAATGATAGGAGCAAAAACATAGCGATATAGGGGAAGTAATGAGAGGTGAGCAATAACACAGCAATGAAGGTGAAGCTATGGGCTGTGTGCGAAAACAGCGATGTAGGCAAAGCTATGGGAGGTGCACGAAAACAGCGAAATCGGGGAAGGTATGGGAGGTACACGAAGGCACAGCGCTATAGGGGATGCTATGGGATGTGCGTGAAAACACAGTGATATAGGAGACGGTATGAGATGTGCATGAAAACACGGCGATATAGGGGAAGCTATGATAGGTGCGTGAAAACACGGCGATATGGGAGAATGTATCAGAGGTGCGAGAAAACACAGCGATATAGGGGAAGTAATGAGAGGAGCGAAAACATAGCGATCTAGGTGAAGACATGAGAGGTGCGCGAAAACACAGCGATATAGGGGATTCTATGGGAGGTGCACGAATACACAGCGATATAGGGGACGTTATGAGATGTGCATAAAAACACGGCGATATAGGGGAAGTTATGAGAGGTGCGCAAAAATACAGCAATATAAGAGAAGTTATGAGACATGCGTGAAAACACAGCGATATAGGGGGAGGTATGGCAGGTGCGCGAAAACACGGCGATATGGGAGAATGTATCAGAGGTGCGAGAAAACACAGCGATATAGGGGAAGTAATGAGAGGAGCGAAAACATAGCGATCTAGGTGAAGACATGAGAGGTGCGCGAAAACACGGCGATATAGGGGAAGCTATGAGAGGTGAGCAAAAACACGGCGATATAGGGGAAGCTGTGAGAGGTGTGCAATAACACAGCGATATAGTTGAATCTATGGGATGTGCGCGTAAAGACAGCGATATAGGGGAAGGTATGAGAGGTGCGCAAGGCACTGCGATATAGGGGATGCTATGGGAGGTGCGTGAATACACAGCGATATAGGGGACGTTATGAGATGTGCATTACAACGCAGCGATATTAGGGAAGATATAAAAGGTGCGCAAAAACACAGCGATATAGGAGAAGTTATGAGAGGTGTGTGAAAACACAGCAATATAGGGGAAGGTATGAGAGGTGTACAAAAACACAGCGATATAGGGCAAATTATGAGAGGCGCGCGAAAACACGGCGATACAGGGGAATGTATCAGAGGTGCGAGAAAGCACAGCGATATAGGGGACGTTATGATATGTGCATGAAAACACAGTGATATAGGGGAAGATATGAGAGGTACACGAAGGCACAGCAATATAGGGGATGCTATGGGATGTGTGTGAAAACACAGTGATATAGGAAACGGTATGAGATGTGCATGAAAACACGGCAATATTAGGGAAGATATAAGAGGTGCACATAAACACAGCTGTATAGGAGAAGTTATGAGAGGTGTGTGAAAACACAGCGATATAGGGGAATGTATGAGTGGTGCACAAAAACACAGCGATATAAGGGAAGGAATGGTAGGTGCGCGAAAACAGGGCGATATCGGGGAAGTATGAGAGGTGCGCGAAGGCACAGCGATATAGGGGATTCTATGGGAGGTGCGCGAATACACAGCGATATAGGGGACGTTATGAGATGTGCATAAAAACACGGCGATATAGGGGAAGTTATGAGAGGTGCGCAAAAATACAGCAATATAGGAGAAGTTATGAGAGGTGAGTGAAAACACAGCGATATAGGGGAAGGTATGGAAGGTGCACGAAAACAGGGCGATATAGGGGAAGGTATGAGAGGAGTGCGAAGACACAGCCATATAGGGGATGCTATGGGAGGTGCGCGAAAACACAGTGATATAGGGGAAGACATGAGAGGTGCGTGAAAGCAGGACAATTTAGTGGAAGCTATGAGAGGTGAGCAAAAACACGGCGATATAGGGGAAGCTATGAGAGGTGAGCAATAACACAGCGATAAGGGTGAATCTATGGGATGTGCTCGAAAAGACAGCGATATAGGGGATGGTATGAGAGGTGCACAAGGCATAGCGATATGGGGGATTCTATGGGAGGTGCGCGAATACACAGCGATATAGGGGACGTTATGAGATGTGCATAAAAACACGGCGATATAGGGGAAGTTATGAGAGGTGCGCAAAAATACAGCAATATAAGAGAAGTTATGAGACATGCGTGAAAACACAGCGATATAGGGGGAGGTATGGGAGGTGCTCGAAAACAGGGCGATATAGGGGACGGTATGAGAGAAGTGCGAAGACACAGCAGTATAGGGGATGCTATGGGAGGTGCGCAAAAACACTGTGATATAGTGGAAGACATGAGAGGTGCGCGAAAACACGGCGATATAGGGCAAGCTGTGAGAGGTGTGCAATAACACAGCGATAAAGTTGAATCTATGGGATGTGCGCGAAAAGACAGCGATATAGGGGAAGGTATGAGAAGTGCGCAAGGCACAGCAATATAGGGGATGCTATGGGAGGTGCGTGAATACACAGCGATATAGGGGACGTTACGAGATGTGCATTAAAATGCAGCGATATTAAGGAAGAAATAAGAGGTGCAGAGAACAAGGGCGATATAGGAGAAATTATGAGAGGTGCGAGAAAACACGGCGATACAGGGGAATGTATCAGAGGTGCGAGAAAGCACAGCGATATAGGGGACGTTATGAGATGTGCATGAAAACACAGCGATATAGGGGAAGATATGAGAGGTACACGAAGGCACAGCGATATAGGGGATGGTATGGGATGTGCGTGAAAACACAGTGATATAGGAGACGATATGAGATGTGCATGAAAACACAATGATATAGGGGAAGATATGAGAGGTACAGGAAGGCACAGCGATATAACGGATGGTATGGGATGTGCGTGAAAACACAGTGATATAGAAGATGGTATGAGATATGCATGAAAACACGGCGATATGGGAGAATGTATCAGAGGTGCGAGAAAACACAGCGATATAGGGGAAGTAATGAGAGGAGCGAAAACATAGCGATCTAGTTGAAGACATGAGAGGTGAGCAAAAACACGGCGATGTAGGGGAAGCTGTGAGAGGTGTGCAATAACACAGCGATAAAGTTGAATCTATGGGATGTGCGCGAAAAGACAGCAATATAGGGGAAGGTATGAGAGGTGCGCAAGGCACAGCGATATAGGGGATGCTATGGGAGGTGCGTGAATACACAGCGTTATGGGGACGTTATGAGATGTGCATTAAAACGCAGCGATATTAGGGAAGATATAAGAGGTGCACAAAAACACAGCGATATAGGAGAAGTTATGAGAGGTGTGTGAAAACACAGCGATATAGGGGAAGGTACGAGAGGTGCTCGAAAACACAGCGATATAGGGGAAGGAATGAGAGGTGCGCGAAAACAGGGCGATATAGGGGAAGCATGAGAGGTGCGCGAAGGCACAGCGATATAGGGGATTCTATGGGAGGTGCGCGAATACACAGCGATATAGGGGACTTTATGAGATGTGCATAAAAACACGGCGATATAGGGGAAGTTGTGAGAGGTGTGCAAAAATACAGCAATATAGGAGAAGTTATGAGAGGTGAGTGAAAACACAGCGATATAGGAGGAGGAATGAAAGGTGCACGAAAACACAGCGATATAGGGGATGGTATGGGAGGTGCTCGAAAACAGGGAGATATAGGGGAAGGTATGAGAGGAGTGCGAAGACACAGCAATATAGGGGATGCTATGGGAGGTGCGCAAATACACAGTGATATAGGGGAAGATATGAGAGGTGCGTGAAAGCAGGACAATATAGTGGAAGCTATGAGAGGTGAGCAAAAACACGGCGATATAGTGGAAGCAATGAGAGGTGAGCAATAATACAGTGATAAAGGTGAATCTATGGGATGTGCGCAAAAACACAGCTATATAGGGGAAGGTATGAGAGGTGCGCAAGGCACAGCGATATAGGGGATGCTATGGGAGGTGCGTGAATACACAGCGATATACGGGACGTTATGAGATGTGCATGAAAACGCAGCGATATTAGGGAAGGTATGAGAGGTTCACAAAAACACAGCGACATAGGAGAATGAATGGGAAGTGTGCGAAAACAGGGCGGTATAGGCGAAGGTATGAGAAGTGCGCGAAGGCACAGCAATATGTGGGAGGCTATGGGAGGTGCACGACTACATAGTGATATGGGGACCTTATGAGATGTGCATAAAAACACAGCGATATGGGGAGAAGTTATGAGAGGTGCGCAAAAATGCAGCAATATAGGAGAAGTTATGAGAGGTGCGTGAAAACACAGCGATATAGGGGAAGGTATGAGAGGTGTGCAAAAACAGAGCGATATAGGGGAAGGTATGAGCGGTGCGCGAAAACACTGTGATATAGGGGAAGACATGAGAGGTGCACAAAAACAGGGCAATATAGTGGAAGCTATGGGATGTGTGCGAAAACACGGCGATACAGGGGAATGTATCAGAGGTGCGAGAAAACACAGTGATATAGGGGATGCTATGGGACGTGAGCAAAAAAAAAAGTGATGTAGGGGAAGATATGAGAGGTGTGCGAGAACACGGCAATATAGGGGAAATTGTAAGAGGTGCGCGAAAACATGGCAATACAGGGGAATGTATCAGAGGTGCGAAAAAACACAGCGATATAGGGGAAGTAATGATAGGAGCAAAAACATAGCGATATAGGTGAAGACATGCGAGGTGCGTGTAAACACGGCGATATAGGGGAAGCTATGAGAGGTGAGCAATAACACAGCAATCAAGGTGAAGCTATGGGATGTGCGCAAAAACAGCGATGTATGCAAAGCTATGGGAGGTGCACGAAAACACAGCGAAATCGGGGAAGGTATGGGAGGTGCACGAAAACAGGGCGATATAGGGGAAGGTATGAGAGGTGCGGGAAGGCACAGTGATATAGGGTATGCTACGGGAGGTGCGCGAATGCACAGTGATATAGTGGAGGTTATGAGATGTGCATGAAGACATGGCAATATAGTGGAAGGTTTGGGAGGTGCGCGAAAACAGGGCGATATAGGGGACTTTATGAGATGTGCATGAAAGCACATCAATATAGGGGAAGGTATGAAATGTGCGCAAAAATACAGCCATATAAGGGAAGGTATGAGAGGTGCACGAAAACACAGTGATATAGGGGAAGGTATAAGAGATGCTCGAAAACAGGGCGATATAGTGGAAGGTATGAGAGGTGCCCGAAAACAAAGCAATATAGGGGACGCTATGGGACGTGCACGAAAGCACAGTGATATAGGGGAAGTAATGAGAGGAGCAAAAACATAGCGATGTCAGCGAAGCTATGGGAGGTGCGCGAAAACTCAGCGATAAAGGGGACGGTACGAGATGTGCATGTATACACGGCGATGTTGGGGAAGCCATGAGAGGTGCGTGAAAACACAGCGATATAGGGGAAGGTATGAGAGGTGTGCAAAAACACAGCGATATAGGTGAAGTTATGAGAGGTGGGTGACAACACAGCGATATAGTGGAAGGAATGAGAGGTGCACGAAAACACAGCGATATAGTGGAAGGAATGGGAGGTGCGCGAAAACAGGGCGATATAGGGGAAGGTATGAGAGGTGTGCAAAAACAGAGCGATATAGGGGAAGGTATGAGCGGTGCGCGAAAACACTGTGATATAGGGGAAGACATGAGAGGTGCACAAAAACAGGGCAATATAGTGGAAGCTATGGGATGTGTGCGAAAACACGGCGATACAGGGGAATGTATCAGAGGTGCGAGAAAACACAGTGATATAGGGGATGCTATGGGACGTGAGCAAAAAAAAAAGTGATGTAGGGGAAGATATGAGAGGTGTGCGAGAACACGGCAATATAGGGGAAATTGTAAGAGGTGCGCGAAAACATGGCAATACAGGGGAATGTATCAGAGGTGCGAAAAAACACAGCGATATAGGGGAAGTAATGATAGGAGCAAAAACATAGCGATATAGGTGAAGACATGCGAGGTGCGTGTAAACACGGCGATATAGGGGAAGCTATGAGAGGTGAGCAATAACACAGCAATCAAGGTGAAGCTATGGGATGTGCGCAAAAACAGCGATGTATGCAAAGCTATGGGAGGTGCACGAAAACACAGCGAAATCGGGGAAGGTATGGGAGGTGCACGAAAACAGGGCGATATAGGGGAAGGTATGAGAGGTGCGGGAAGGCACAGTGATATAGGGTATGCTACGGGAGGTGCGCGAATGCACAGTGATATAGTGGAGGTTATGAGATGTGCATGAAGACATGGCAATATAGTGGAAGGTTTGGGAGGTGCGCGAAAACAGGGCGATATAGGGGACTTTATGAGATGTGCATGAAAGCACATCAATATAGGGGAAGGTATGAAATGTGCGCAAAAATACAGCCATATAAGGGAAGGTATGAGAGGTGCACGAAAACACAGTGATATAGGGGAAGGTATAAGAGATGCTTGAAAACAGGGCGATATAGTGGAAGGTATGAGAGGTGCCCGAAAACAAAGCAATATAGGGGACGCTATGGGACGTGCACGAAAGCACAGTGATATAGGGGAAGTAATGAGAGGAGCAAAAACATAGCGATGTCAGCGAAGCTATGGGAGGTGCGCGAAAACTCAGCGATAAAGGGGACGGTACGAGATGTGCATGTATACACGGCGATGTTGGGGAAGCCATGAGAGGTGCGTGAAAACACAGCGATATAGGGGAAGGTATGAGAGGTGTGCAAAAACACAGCGATATAGGTGAAGTTATGAGAGGTGGGTGACAACACAGCGATATAGTGGAAGGAATGAGAGGTGCACGAAAACACAGCGATATAGTGGAAGGAATGGGAGGTGCGCGAAAACAGGGCGATATAGGGGATGGTATGAGAGGTGCGCGAAAACAGGGCAATATAGTGGAAGCTATGGGATGTGCACGAAAACAGGGCGATATAGGGGAAGGTATGAGAGGTGCCAGAAAACACAGCGATATAGGGGACGCGATGGGACGTGTGCCAAAACATGGCGATATAGGGGAAATTATTAGAGGTGCGCGAAAACACGGAGATACAGGGGAATGTATCAGAGGTGCGAGAAAGCACAGCGATATAGGGGACGTTATGAGATGTGCATTACAACGCAGCGATATTAGGGAAGATACAAGAGGTGCGCAAAAACACAGCGATATAGGAGAAGTTATGAGAGGTATGTGAAAACACAGCAATAGAGGGGAAGGTATGAGAGGTGTACAAAAACACAGCGATATAGGGGAAATTATGAGAGGCACGCGAAAACACGGCGATACAGAGGAATGTATCAGAGGTGCGAGAAAGCACAGCGATATAGGGGACGTTATGAGATGTGCATGAAAACACAGTGATATAGGGGAAGATATGAGAGGTGCGCGAAGGCACAGCGATATAGGGGATTCTATGGGAGGTGCACGAATACACAGCGATATAGGGGACGTTATGAGATGTGCATAAAAACACGGCGATATAGGGGAAGTTATGAGAGGTGCGCAAAACTACAGCAATATAGGAGAAGTTATGAGAGGTGAGTGAAAACACAGCGATATAGGGGAAGGTATGGAAGGTGCACGAAAACAGGGCGATATAGGGGAAGGTATGAGAGAAGGGCGATATAGGAGAAGGTATGAGAGAAGACACAGCCATATAGGGGATGCTATGGGAGGTGCGCGAAAACACAGTGATATAGGGGAAGACATGAGAGGTGCGTGAAAGCAGGACAATTTAGTGGAAGCTATGAGAGGTGAGCAAAAACACGGCGATATAGGGGAAGCTATGAGAGGTGAGCAATAACACAGCGATAAAGGTGAATCTATGGGATGTGCACGAAAAGACAGTGATATAGTGGATGGTATGAGAGGTGCACAAGGCATAGCGATATGGGGGATTCTATGGGAGGTGCGCGAATACACAGCGATATAGGGGACGTTATGAGATGTGCATAAAAACAAGGCGATATAGGGGAAGTTATGAGAGGTGCGCAAAAATACAGCAATATAAGAGAAGTTATGAGACATGCGTGAAAACACAGCGATATAGGGGGAGGTATGGGAGGTGCTCGAAAACAGGGCGATATAGGGGACGGTATGAGAGAAGTGCGAAGACACAGCAGTATAGGGGATGCTATGGGAGGTGCGCAAAAACACAGTGATATAGTGGAAGACATGAGAGGTGCGTGAAAGCAGGACAATATAGTGGAAGCTATGAGAGGTGAGCAATAACACAGTGATAAAGGTGAATCTATGGGATGTTCGCAAAAACACAGCTATATAGGGGAAGGTATGAGAGGTTCACAAAAACACAGCGACAGGAGAATGAATGGGAAGTGTGCGAAAAAAGGGCGATATAGGCGAAGGTATGAGAAGTGCGCGAAGGCACAGCAATATGTGGGAGGCTATGGGAGGTGCGCGACTGCACAGTGATATGAGGACGTTATGAGATGTGCATAAAAACACAGCGATAAGGGGAAATTTATGAGAGGTGCGCAAAAATGCAGCAATATAGGAGAAGTTATGAGAGGTGCGTGAAAAGACAGCGATATGGGGGAAGGTATGAGAGGTGTGCAAAAACAGTGCGATATAGTGGAATGTATGAGAGGTGCGCGAAAATACCGTGATATAGGGGAAGACTTGAGAAGTGCGCAAAAACAGGGCAATATAGTGGAAGCTATGGGACATGCGCGAAAGCACGGCGATACAGGGGAATGTATCAGAGGTGCGAGAAAACACAGCGATATAGGGGACACTATGGGACGTACGCAAAAAAACAGTGATATAGGGGAAGGTATGAGAGGTGCGCAAAAACAGGGCAATATATTGGAAGCTATGGGACATGCGCGAAAGCACGGCGATACAGGGGAATGTATCAGAGGTGCGAGAAAACACAGCGATATAGGGGACGCTATGGGACGTGCGCAAAAAAACAGTGATATAGAGGAAGGTATGAGAGGTGTGCGAGAACACGGCAATATAGGGGAAATTGTAAGAGGTGCGCGAAAACATGTCAATACAGGGGAATGTATCAGAGGTGCGAGAAAACACAGCGATATAGGGGAAGTAATGATAGGAGCAAAAACATAGCGATATAGGTGAAGACATGCGAGGTGCGTGAAAACACGGCGATATAGGGTAAGCTATGAGAGGTGAGCAATAACACAGCAATGAAGGTGAAGCTATGGGCTGTGTGCGAAAACAGCGATGTAGGCAGAGCTATGGGAGGTGCACGAAAACAGCGAAATCGGGGAAGGTATGGGAGGTACACGAAGGCACAGCGCTATAGGGGATGCTATGGGATGTGCGTGAAAACACAGTGATATAGGAGACGGTATGAGATGTGCATAAAAACACGGCGATATAGGGGAAGTTATGAGAGGTGCGCAAAAATACAGCAATATAGGAGAAGTTATGAGAGGTGAGTGAAAACACAGCGATATAGGGGAAGGTATGGAAGGTGCACGAAAACAGGGCGATATAGGGGAAGGTATGAGAGGAGTGCGAAGACACAGCCATATAGGGGATGCTATGGGAGGTGCGCGAAAACACAGTGATATAGGGGAAGACATGAGAGGTGCGTGAAAGCAGGACAATTTAGTGGAAGCTATGAGAGGTGAGCAAAAACACGGCGATATAGGGGAAGCTATGAGAGGTGAGCAATAACACAGCGATAAGGGTGAATCTATGGGATGTGCTCGAAAAGACAGCGATATACGGGATGGTATGAGAGGTGCACAAGGCATAGCGATATGGGGGATTCTATGGGAGGTGCGCGAATACACAGCGATATAGGGGACGTTATGAGATGTGCATAAAAACACGGCGATATAGGGGAAGTTATGAGAGGTGCGCAAAAATACAGCAATATAAGAGAAGTTATGAGACATGCGTGAAAACACAGCGATATAGGGGGAGGTATGGGAGGTGCTCGAAAACAGGGCGATATAGGGCACGGTATGAGAGAAGTGCGAAGACACAGCAGTATAGGGGATGCTATGGGAGGTGCGCAAAAACACTGTGATATAGTGGAAGACATGAGAGGTGCGCGAAAACACGGCGATATAGGGCAAGCTGTGAGAGGTGTGCAATAACACAGCGATAAAGTTGAATCTATGGGATGTGCGCGAAAAGACAGCGATATAGGGGAAGGTATGAGAAGTGCGCTAGGCACAGCAATATAGGGGATGCTATGGGAGGTGCGTGAATACACAGCGATATAGGGGAAGTAATGAGAGGAGCGAAAACAGCGATCTAGTTGAAGACATGAGAGGTGCGCGAAAACACGGCGATATCGGGGAAGCTATGAGAGGTGAGCAAAAACACGGCGATGTAGGGGAAGCTGTGAGAGGTGTGCAATAACACAGCGATAAAGTTGAATCTATGGGATGTGCGCGAAAAGACAGCAATATAGGGGAAGGTATGAGAGGTGCGCAAGGCACAGCGATATAGGGGATGCTATGGGAGGTGCGTGAATACACAGCGTTATGGGGACGTTATGAGATGTGCATTAAAACGCAGCGATATTAGGGAAGATATAAGAGGTGCACAAAAACACAGCGATATAGGAGAAGTTATGAGAGGTGTGTGAAAACACAGCGATATAGGGGAAGATACGAGAGGTGCTCGAAAACACAGCGATATAGGGGAAGGAATGAGAGGTGCGCGAAAACAGGGCGATATAGGGGAAGCATGAGAGGTGCGCGAAGGCACAGCGATATAGGGGATTCTATGGGAGGTGCGCGAATACACAGCAATATAGGGGACTTTATGAGATGTGCATAAAAACCCGGCGATATAGGGGAAGTTATGAGAGGTGTGCAAAAATACAGCAATATAGGAGAAGTTATGAGAGGTGAGTGAAAACACAGCGATATAGGAGGAGGAATGAAAGGTGCACGAAAACACAGCGATATAGGGGAAGGTATGGGAGGTGCTCGAAAACAGGGCGATATAGGGGAAGGTATGAGAGGAGTGCGAAGACACAGCAATATAGGGGATGCTATGGGAGGTGCGCAAATACACAGTGATATAGGGGAAGATATGAGAGGTGCGTGAAAGCAGGACAATATAGTGGAAGCTATGAGAGGTGAGCAAAAACACGGCGATATAGTGGAAGCAATGAGAGGTGAGCAATAATACAGTGATAAAGGTGAATCTATGGGATGTGCGCAAAAACACAGCTATATAGGGGAAGGTATGAGAGGTGCGCAAGGCACAGCGATATAGGGGATGCTATGGGAGGTGCGTGAATACACAGCGATATACGGGACGTTATGAGATGTGCATGAAAACGCAGCGATATTAGGGAAGGTATGAGAGGTTCACAAAAACACAGCGACATAGGAGAATGAATGGGAAGTGTGCGAAAACAGGGCGGTATAGGCGAAGGTATGAGAAGTGCGCGAAGGCACAGCAATATGTGGGAGGCTATGGGAGGTGCACGACTACACAGTGATATGGGGACCTTATGAGATGTGCATAAAAACACAGCGATATGGGGAGAAGTTATGAGAGGTGCGCAAAAATGCAGCAATATAGGAGAAGTTATGAGAGGTGCGTGAAAACACAGCGATATAGGGGAAGGTATGAGAGGTGTGCAAAAACAGAGCGATATAGGGGAAGGTATGAGCGGTGCGCGAAAACACCGTGATATAGGGGAAGACATGAGAGGTGCACAAAAACAGGGCAATATAGTGGAAGCTATGGGATGTGTGCGAAAACACGGCGATACAGGGGAATGTATCAGAGGTGCGAGAAAACATAGCGATATAGGGGATGCTATGGGACGTGAGCAAAAAAAAAGTGATATAGGGGAAGATATGAGAGGTGTGCGAGAACACGGCAATATAGGGGAAATTGTAAGAGGTGCGCGAAAACATGGCAATACAGGGGAATGTATCAGAGGTGCGAAAAAACACAGCGATATAGGGGAAGTAATGATAGGAGCAAAAACATAGCGATATAGGTGAAGACATGCGAGGTGCGTGTAAACACGGCGATATAGGGGAAGCTATGAGAGGTGAGCAATAACACAGCAATCAAGGTGAAGCTATGGGATGTGCGCAAAAACAGCGATGTATGCAAAGCTATGGGAGGTGCACGAAAACACAGCGAAATCGGGGAAGGTATGGGAGGTGCGCGAAAACAGGGCGATATAGGGGAAGGTATGAGAGGTGCGGGAAGGCACAGTGATATAGGGTATGCTACGGGAGGTGCGCGAATGCACAGTGATATAGTGGAGGTTATGAGATGTGCATGAAGACACGGCAATATAGTGGAAGGTTTGGGAGGTGCGCGAAAACAGGGCGATATAGGGGACTTTATGAGATGTGCATGAAAGCACATCAATATAGGGGAAGGTATGAAATGTGCGCAAAAATACAGCCATATAAGGGAAGGTATGAGAGGTGCACGAAAACACAGTGATATAGGGGAAGGTATAAGAGATGCTCGAAAACAGGGCGATATAGTGGAAGGTATGAGAGGTGCCCGAAAACACAGCAATATAGGGGACGCTATGGGACGTGCACGAAAGCACAGTGATATAGGGGAAGTAATGAGAGGAGCAAAAACATAGCGATGTCAGCGAAGCTATGGGAGGTGCGCGAAAACACAGCGATAAAGGGGACGGTACGAGATGTGCATGTATACACGGCGATGTTGGGGAAGCCATGAGAGGTGCGTGAAAACACAGCGATATAGGGGAAGGTATGAGAGGTGTGCAAAAACACAGCGATATAGGTGAAGTTATGAGAGGTGGGTGACAACACAGCGATATAGTGGAAGGAATGAGAGGTGCACGAAAACACAGCGATATAGTGGAAGGAATGGGAGGTGCGCGAAAACAGGGCGATATAGGGGATGGTATGAGAGGTGCGCGAAAACAGGGCAATATAGTGGAAGCTATGGGATGTGCGCGAAAACAGGGCAATATAGGGGAAGGTATGAGAGGTGCCAGAAAACACAGCGATATAGGGGACGCGATGGGACGTGTGCCAAAACATGGCGATATAGGGGAAATTATTAGAGGTGCGCGAAAACACGGAGATACAGGGGAATGTATCAGAGGTGCGAGAAAGCACAGCGATATAGGGGACGTTATGAGATGTGCATGAAAACACAGCGATATAGGTGAAGATATGAGAGGTGCACGAAAACACAGCGATATAGGGGAATGTATAGGAGGTGCGCAAAAACAGGGCGATATAGGGGAAGATATGAGAGGTACACGAAGGCACAGCGATATAAGGGATGTTATGCGGATGTGCGCGAAAACACAGTGATATAGGGGACGGAATGAGATGTGTATGAAAACACGGCGATATAGAGGAAGCTATGAGAGGTGCGCGAAAACACGGCGATATGGGAGAATATATCAGAGGTGCGTGAAAACACAACGATATAGGGGAAGCTATGAGTGGTGAGCAAAAACACGGCGATATTGGGGAAGCTATGAGATGTGTGCAATAACACAGCGATAAAGTTGAATCTATGGGAAGTGCGTGAATACACAGCGATATAGGGGACGTTATGAGATGTGCATGAAAACGCAGCGATATTAGGGAAGATATAAGAGGTGCACAAAAACACAGCGATATAGGAGAAGTTATGAGAGGTGTGTGAAAACACAGCGATATAGGGGAAGATATGAGAGGTGCAAGAAAACAGAGCGATATAGGGGAAGGAATGAGAGGTGCGCGAAAACAGGGCGATATACAGGAAGGTATGAGAAGAGTGCGAAGGCACAGCAATATAGGGGATGCTATGGGAGGTGCGCGAAAACACATGATATAGGGGAAGAAAAGAGAGGGGCGTGAAATCAGGGCAATATAGTGGAAGCTATGAGAGGTGAGCAAAAACACGGCGATATAGGAGAAGCTATAAGAAGTGAGCAATAACACAGTGATAAAGGTGATTCTATGGGATGTGCATGAAAACACGGTAATATAGGGGAAGTTATGAGAGGTGCGCAAAATTGCAGCGATATAGGAGAAGTTATGAGAGGTGCGTGAAAACACAGCAATATAGGGGAAGGTATGCGAGGTGCGCAAGGCACAGCAATATAGGGGATGCTATGGGAGGTGCGCGAATACACAGCGATATACGGGACGTTATGAGATGTGCATGAAAACGCAGCGATATTAGGGAAGGTATCAGAGGTTCACAAAAGCACAGCAATATAGGAGAATGAATGGGAGGTGCGTGAAAACAGGGCGATATAGTGGAAACTATGGGATGAGCGTGAAAACAGTGCGATATAGGGGAAGGTATGAGAGGTGCCTGAAAACACAGCGATATAGGGGAAGGAATGAGAGGCGCGCGAAAACACGGCGATACAGGGGAATGCATCAGAGGTGCGAGAAAGCCCAGCGAAATAGGGGACGTTATGAGATGTGCATGAAAACACAGTGATATAGGGGAAGATATGAGAGGTACACAAAGGCACAGCGATATAGGGCATGCTATGGGATGTGCGTGAAAACACAGTGATATAGGAGACGGTATGAGATGTGCATGAAAACACGGCGATATAGGGGATGCTATGAGAGGTGCGCGAAAATACGGCGATATGGGAGAATGTATGAGAGGTGCGAGAAAACAGCGATATAGGGGAAGTAATGAGAAGAGCAAAAACATAGCGATCTAGGTGAAGACATGAGAGGTGCGCGAAAAGACGTCGATATAGGGGAAGCTATGAGAGGTGAGCAAAAACACGGCGATATAGGGGAAGCTGTGAGAGGTGTGCAATAACACAGCGATAAAGTTGAATCTATGGGATGTGCACGTAAAGACAGCGATATAGGGGAAGGTATGAGAGGTGTGCAAAAACAGAGCGAAATAGTGGAAGGTATGAGAGGTGCGCGAAAACACCGTGATATAGGGGAAGACATGAGAGGTGCGCAAAAACAGGGCAATATATTGGAAGCTATGGGACATGCACGAAAGCACGGCGATACAGCGGAATGTATCAGAGGTGCCAGAAAACACAGCGATATAGGGGACTCTATGGGACGTGCGCAAAAAAACAGTGATATAGGGGAAGGTATGAGAGGTGTGCGAGAACACGGCAATATCGGGGAAATTGTAAGAGGTGCGCAAAAACATGTCAATACAGGGGAATGTATCAGAGGTGCGAGAAAACACAGCGATATAGGGGAAGTAATGATAGGAGCAAAAACATAGCGATATAGGGGAAGTAATGAGAGGTGAGCAATAACACAGCAATGAAGGTGAAGCTATGGGCTGTGTGCGAAAACAGCGATGTAGGCAAAGCTATGGGAGGTGCACGAAAACAGCGAAATCGGGGAAGGTATGGGAGGTACACGAAGGCACAGCGCTATAGGGGATGCTATGGGATGTGCGTGAAAACACAGTGATATAGGAGACGGTATGAGATGTGCATGAAAACACGGCGATATAGGGGAAGCTATGATAGGTGCGCGAAAACACGGCGATATGGGAGAATGTATCAGAGGTGCGAGAAAACACAGCGATATAGGGGAAGTAATGAGAGGAGCGAAAACATAGCGATCTAGGTGAAGACATGAGAGGTGCGCGAAAACACGGCGATATAGGGGAAGCTATGAGAGGTGAGCAAAAACACGGCGATATAGGGGAAGCTGTGAGAGGTGTGCAATAACACAGCGATATAGTTGAATCTATGGGATGTGCGCGTAAAGACAGCGATATAGGGGAAGGTATGAGAGGTGCGCAAGGCACTGCGATATAGGGGATGCTATGGGAGGTGCGTGAATACACAGCGATATAGGGGACGTTATGAGATGTGCATTACAACGCAGCGATATTAGGGAAGATATAAGAGGTGCGCAAAAACACAGCGATATAGGAGAAGTTATGAGAGGTGTGTGAAAACACAGCAATAGAGGGGAAGGTATGAGAGGTGTACAAAAACACAGCGATATAGGGGAAATTATGAGAGGCACGCGAAAACACGGCGATACAGAGGAATGTATCAGAGGTGCGAGAAAGCACAGCGATATAGGGGACGTTATGAGATGTGCATGAAAACACAGTGATATAGGGGAAGATATGAGAGGTGCGCGAAGGCACAGTGATATAGGGGATTCTATGGGAGGTGCACGAATACACAGCGATATAGGGGACGTTATGAGATGTGCATAAAAACACGGCGATATAGGGGAAGTTATGAGAGGTGCGCAAAAATACAGCAATATAGGAGAAGTTATGAGAGGTGAGTGAAAACACAGCGATATAGGGGAAGGTATGGAAGGTGCACGAAAACAGGGCGATATAGGGGAAGGTATGAGAGGAGTGCGAAGACACAGCCATATAGGGGATGCTATGGGAGGTGCGCGAAAACACAGTGATATAGGGGAAGACATGAGAGGTGCGTGAAAGTAGGACAATTTAGTGGAAGCTATGAGAGGTGAGCAAAAACACGGCGATATAGGGGAAGCTATGAGAGGTGAGCAATAACACAGCGATAAAGGTGAATCTATGGGATGTGCGCGAAAAGACAGTGATATAGTGGATGGTATGAGAGGTGCACAAGGCATAGCGATATGGTGGATTCTATGGGAGGTGCGCGAATACACAGCGATATAGGTGACGTTATGAGATGTGCATAAAAACACGGCGATATAGGGGAAGTTATGAGAGGTGCGCAAAAATACAGCAATATAAGAGAAGTTATGAGACATGCGTGAAAACACAGCGATATAGGGGGAGGTATGGGAGGTGCTCGAAAACAGGGCGATATAGGGGACGGTATGAGAGAAGTGCGAAGACACAGCAGTATAGGGGATGCTATGGGAGGTGCGCAAAAACACAGTGATATAGTGGAAGACATGAGAGGTGCGTGAAAGCAGGACAATATAGTGGAAGCTATGAGAGGTGAGCAATAACACAGTGATAAAGGTGAATCTATGGGATGTTCGCAAAAACACAGCTATATAGGGGAAGGTATGAGAGGTTCACAAAAACACAGCGACAGGAGAATGAATGGGAAGTGTGCGAAAAAAGGGCGATATAGGCGAAGGTATGAGAAGTGCGCGAAGGCACAGCAATATGTGGGAGGCTATGGGAAGTGCGCGACTACACAGTGATATGAGGACGTTATGAGATGTGCATAAAAACACAGCGATAAGGGGAAAGTTATGAGAGGTGCGCAAAAATGCAGCAATATAGGAGAAGTTATGAGAGGTGCGTGAAAAGACAGCGATATGGGGGAAGGTATGAGAGGTGTGCAAAAACAGTGCGATATAGTGGAATGTATGAGAGGTGCGCGAAAATACCGTGATATAGGGGAAGACTTGAGAAGTGCACAAAAACAGGGCAATATAGTGGAAGCTATGGGACATGCGCGAAAGCACGGCGATACAGGGGAATGTATCAGAGGTGCGAGAAAACACAGCGATATAGGGGACACTATGGGACGTACGCAAAAAAACAGTGATATAGGGGAAGGTATGAGAGGTGCGCAAAAACAGGGCAATATATTGGAAGCTATGGGACATGCGCGAAAGCACGGCGATACAGGGGAATGTATCAGAGGTGCGAGAAAACACAGCGATATAGGGGACGCTATGGGACGTGCGCAAAAAAACAGTGATATAGGGGAAGGTATGAGAGGTGTGCGAGAACACGGCAATATAGGGGAAATTGTAAGAGGTGCGCAAAAACATGTCAATACAGGGGAATGTATCAGAGGTGCGAGAAAACAGCGATATAGGGGAAGTAATGATAGGAGCAAAAACATAGCGATATAGGGGAAGTAATGAGAGGTGAGCAATAACACAGCAATGAAGGTGAAGCTATGGGCTGTGTGCGAAAACAGCGATGTAGGCAAAGCTATGGGAGGTGCACGAAAACAGCGAAATCGGGGAAGGTATGGGAGGTACACGAAGGCACAGCGCTATAGGGGATGCTATGGGATGTGCGTGAAAACACAGTGATATAGGAGACGGTATGAGATGTGCATGAAAACACGGCGATATAGGGGAAGCTATGATAGGTGCGCGAAAACACGGCGATATGGGAGAATGTATCAGAGGTGCGAGAAAACACAGCGATATAGGGGAAGTAATGAGAGGAGCGAAAACATAGCGATCTAGGTGAAGACATGAGAGGTGCGCGAAAACACAGCGATATAGGGGATTCTATGGGAGGTGCACGAATACACAGCGATATAGGGGACGTTATGAGATGTGCATAAAAACACGGCGATATAGGGGAAGTTATGAGAGGTGCGCAAAAATACAGCAATATAAGAGAAGTTATGAGACATGCGTGAAAACACAGCGATATAGGGGGAGGTATGGCAGGTGCGCGAAAACACGGCGATATGGGAGAATGTATCAGAGGTGCGAGAAAACACAGCGATATAGAGGAAGTAATGAGAGGAGCGAAAACATAGCGATCTAGGTGAAGACATGAGAGGTGCGCGAAAACACGGAGATATAGGGGAAGCTATGAGAGGTGAGCAAAAACACGGCGATATAGGGGAAGCTGTGAGAGGTGTGCAATAACACAGCGATATAGTTGAATCTATGGGATGTGCGCGTAAAGACAGCGATATAGGGGAAGGTATGAGAGGTGCGCAAGGCACTGCGATATAGGGGATGCTATGGGAGGTGCGTGAATACACAGCGATATAGGGGACGTTATGAGATGTGCATTACAACGCAGCGATATTAGGGAAGATATAAAAGGTGCGCAAAAACACAGCGATATAGGAGAAGTTATGAGAGGTGTGTGAAAACACAGCAATATAGGGGAAGGTATGAGAGGTGTACAAAAACACAGCGATATAGGGGAAATTATGAGAGGCGCGCGAAAACACGGCGATACAGGGGAATGTATCAGAGGTGCGAGAAAGCACAGCGATATAGGGGACGTTATGATATGTGCATGAAAACACAGTGATATAGGGGAAGATATGAGAGGTACACGAAGGCACAGCAATATAGGGGATGCTATGGGATGTGTGTGAAAACACAGTGATATAGGAAACGGTATGAGATGTGCATGAAAACACGGCAATATTAGGGAAGATATAAGAGGTGCACATAAACACAGCTGTATAGGAGAAGTTATGAGAGGTGTGTGAAAACACAGCGATATAGGGGAATGTATGAGTGGTGCACAAAAACACAGCGATATAAGGGAAGGAATGGTAGGTGCGCGAAAACAGGGCGATATCGGGGAAGTATGAGAGGTGCGCGAAGGCACAGCGATATAGGGGATTCTATGGGAGGTGCGCGAATACACAGCGATATAGGGGACGTTATGAGATGTGCATAAAAACACGGCGATATAGGGGAAGTTATGAGAGGTGCGCAAAAATACAGCAATATAGGAGAAGTTATGAGAGGTGAGTGAAAACACAGCGATATAGGGGAAGGTATGGAAGGTGCACGAAAACAGGGCGATATAGGGGAAGGTATGAGAGGAGTGCGAAGACACAGCCATATAGGGGATGCTATGGGAGGTGCGCGAAAACACAGTGATATAGGGGAAGACATGAGAGGTGCGTGAAAGCAGGACAATTTAGTGGAAGCTATGAGAGGTGAGCAAAAACACGGCGATATAGGGGAAGCTATGAGAGGTGAGCAATAACACAGCGATAAGGGTGAATCTATGGGATGTGCTCGAAAAGACAGCGATATAGGGGATGGTATGAGAGGTGCACAAGGCATAGCGATATGGGGGATTCTATGGGAGGTGCGCGAATACACAGCGATATAGGGGACGTTATGAGATGTGCATAAAAACACGGCGATATAGGGGAAGTTATGAGAGGTGCGCAAAAATACAGCAATATAAGAGAAGTTATGAGACATGCGTGAAAACACAGCGATATAGGGGGAGGTATGGGAGGTGCTCGAAAACAGGGCGATATAGGGGACGGTATGAGAGAAGTGCGAAGACACAGCAGTATAGGGGATGCTATGGGAGGTGCGCAAAAACACTGTGATATAGTGGAAGACATGAGAGGTGCGCGAAAACACGGCGATATAGGGCAAGCTGTGAGAGGTGTGCAATAACACAGCGATAAAGTTGAATCTATGGGATGTGCGCGAAAAGACAGCGATATAGGGGAAGGTATGAGAAGTGCGCAAGGCACAGCAATATAGGGGATGCTATGGGAGGTGCGTGAATACACAGCGATATAGGGGACGTTACGAGATGTGCATTAAAATGCAGCGATATTAAGGAAGAAATAAGAGGTGCAGAGAACAAGGGCGATATAGGAGAAATTATGAGAGGTGCGAGAAAACACGGCGATACAGGGGAATGTATCAGAGGTGCGAGAAAGCACAGCGATATAGGGGACGTTATGAGATGTGCATGAAAACACAGCGATATAGGGGAAGATATGAGAGGTACACGAAGGCACAGCGATATAGGGGATGGTATGGGATGTGCGTGAAAACACAGTGATATAGGAGACGATATGAGATGTGCATGAAAACACAATGATATAGGGGAAGATATGAGAGGTACAGGAAGGCACAGCGATATAACGGATGGTATGGGATGTGCGTGAAAACACAGTGATATAGAAGATGGTATGAGATATGCATGAAAACACGGCGATATGGGAGAATGTATCAGAGGTGCGAGAAAACACAGCGATATAGGGGAAGTAATGAGAGGAGCGAAAACATAGCGATCTAGTTGAAGACATGAGAGGTGAGCAAAAACACGGCGATGTAGGGGAAGCTGTGAGAGGTGTGCAATAACACAGCGATAAAGTTGAATCTATGGGATGTGCGCGAAAAGACAGCAATATAGGGGAAGGTATGAGAGGTGCGCAAGGCACAGCGATATAGGGGATGCTATGGGAGGTGCGTGAATACACAGCGTTATGGGGACGTTATGAGATGTGCATTAAAACGCAGCGATATTAGGGAAGATATAAGAGGTGCACAAAAACACAGCGATATAGGAGAAGTTATGAGAGGTGTGTGAAAACACAGCGATATAGGGGAAGGTACGAGAGGTGCTCGAAAACACAGCGATATAGGGGAAGGAATGAGAGGTGCGCGAAAACAGGGCGATATAGGGGAAGCATGAGAGGTGCGCGAAGGCACAGCGATATAGGGGATTCTATGGGAGGTGCGCGAATACACAGCGATATAGGGGACTTTATGAGATGTGCATAAAAACACGGCGATATAGGGGAAGTTGTGAGAGGTGTGCAAAAATACAGCAATATAGGAGAAGTTATGAGAGGTGAGTGAAAACACAGCGATATAGGAGGAGGAATGAAAGGTGCACGAAAACACAGCGATATAGGGGATGGTATGGGAGGTGCTCGAAAACAGGGAGATATAGGGGAAGGTATGAGAGGAGTGCGAAGACACAGCAATATAGGGGATGCTATGGGAGGTGCGCAAATACACAGTGATATAGGGGAAGATATGAGAGGTGCGTGAAAGCAGGACAATATAGTGGAAGCTATGAGAGGTGAGCAAAAACACGGCGATATAGTGGAAGCAATGAGAGGTGAGCAATAATACAGTGATAAAGGTGAATCTATGGGATGTGCGCAAAAACACAGCTATATAGGGGAAGGTATGAGAGGTGCGCAAGGCACAGCGATATAGGGGATGCTATGGGAGGTGCGTGAATACACAGCGATATACGGGACGTTATGAGATGTGCATGAAAACGCAGCGATATTAGGGAAGGTATGAGAGGTTCACAAAAACACAGCGACATAGGAGAATGAATGGGAAGTGTGCGAAAACAGGGCGGTATAGGCGAAGGTATGAGAAGTGCGCGAAGGCACAGCAATATGTGGGAGGCTATGGGAGGTGCACGACTACATAGTGATATGGGGGACCTTATGAGATGTGCATAAAAACACAGCGATATGGGGAGAAGTTATGAGAGGTGCGCAAAAATGCAGCAATATAGGAGAAGTTATGAGAGGTGCGTGAAAACACAGCGATATAGGGGAAGGTATGAGAGGTGTGCAAAAACAGAGCGATATAGGGGAAGGTATGAGCGGTGCGCGAAAACACTGTGATATAGGGGAAGACATGAGAGGTGCACAAAAACAGGGCAATATAGTGGAAGCTATGGGATGTGTGCGAAAACACGGCGATACAGGGGAATGTATCAGAGGTGCGAGAAAACACAGTGATATAGGGGATGCTATGGGACGTGAGCAAAAAAAAAAGTGATGTAGGGGAAGATATGAGAGGTGTGCGAGAACACGGCAATATAGGGGAAATTGTAAGAGGTGCGCGAAAACATGGCAATACAGGGGAATGTATCAGAGGTGCGAAAAAACACAGCGATATAGGGGAAGTAATGATAGGAGCAAAAACATAGCGATATAGGTGAAGACATGCGAGGTGCGTGTAAACACGGCGATATAGGGGAAGCTATGAGAGGTGAGCAATAACACAGCAATCAAGGTGAAGCTATGGGATGTGCGCAAAAACAGCGATGTATGCAAAGCTATGGGAGGTGCACGAAAACACAGCGAAATCGGGGAAGGTATGGGAGGTGCGCGAAAACAGGGCGATATAGGGGAAGGTATGAGAGGTGCGGGAAGGCACAGTGATATAGGGTATGCTACGGGAGGTGCGCGAATGCACAGTGATATAGTGGAGGTTATGAGATGTGCATGAAGACATGGCAATATAGTGGAAGGTTTGGGAGGTGCGCGAAAACAGGGCGATATAGGGGACTTTATGAGATGTGCATGAAAGCACATCAATATAGGGGAAGGTATGAAATGTGCGCAAAAATACAGCCATATAAGGGAAGGTATGAGAGGTGCACGAAAACACAGTGATATAGGGGAAGGTATAAGAGATGCTCGAAAACAGGGCGATATAGTGGAAGGTATGAGAGGTGCCCGAAAACAAAGCAATATAGGGGACGCTATGGGACGTGCACGAAAGCACAGTGATATAGGGGAAGTAATGAGAGGAGCAAAAACATAGCGATGTCAGCGAAGCTATGGGAGGTGCGCGAAAACTCAGCGATAAAGGGGACGGTACGAGATGTGCATGTATACACGGCGATGTTGGGGAAGCCATGAGAGGTGCGTGAAAACACAGCGATATAGGGGAAGGTATGAGAGGTGTGCAAAAACACAGCGATATAGGTGAAGTTATGAGAGGTGGGTGACAACACAGCGATATAGTGGAAGGAATGAGAGGTGCACGAAAACACAGCGATATAGTGGAAGGAATGGGAGGTGCGCGAAAACAGGGCGATATAGGGGATGGTATGAGAGGTGCGCGAAAACAGGGCATATAGTGGAAGCTATGGGATGTGCACGAAAACAGGGCGATATAGGGGAAGGTATGAGAGGTGCCAGAAAACACAGCGATATAGGGGACGCGATGGGACGTGTGCCAAAACATGGCGATATAGGGGAAATTATTAGAGGTGCGCGAAAACACGGAGATACAGGGGAATGTATCAGAGGTGCGAGAAAGCACAGCGATATAGGGGACGTTATGAGATGTGCATTACAACGCCAGCGATATTAGGGAAGATACAAGAGGTGCGCAAAAACACAGCGATATAGGAGAAGTTATGAGAGGTATGTGAAAACACAGCAATAGAGGGGAAGGTATGAGAGGTGTACAAAAACACAGCGATATAGGGGAAATATGAGAGGCACGCGAAAACACGGCGATACAGAGGAATGTATCAGAGGTGCGAGAAAGCACAGCGATATAGGGGACGTTATGAGATGTGCATGAAAAACACAGTGATATAGGGGAAGATATGAGAGGTGTGCGAAGGCACAGCGATATAGGGGATTCTATGGGAGGTGCACGAATACACAGCGATATAGGGGACGTTATGAGATGTGCATAAAAACACGGCGATATAGGGGAAGTTATGAGAGGTGCGCAAAACTACAGCAATATAGGAGAAGTTATGAGAGGTGAGTGAAAACACAGCGATATAAGGGGAAGGTATGGAAGGTGCACGAAAACAGGGCGATATAGGGGGAAGGTATGAGAGAAGGGCGATATAGGAGAAGGTATGAGAGAAGACACAGCCATATAGGGGATGCTATGGGAGGTGCGCGAAAACACAGTGATATAGGGGAAGACATGAGAGGTGCGTGAAAGCAGGACAATTTAGTGGAAGCTATGAGAGGTGAGCAAAAACACGGCGATATAGGGGAAGCTATGAGAGGTGAGCAATAACACAGCGATAAAGGTGAATCTATGGGATGTGCGCGAAAAGACAGTGATATAGTGGATGGTATGAGAGGTGCACAAGGCATAGCGATATGGGGGATTCTATGGGAGGTGCGCGAATACACAGCGATATAGGGGACGTTATGAGATGTGCATAAAACACAAGGCGATATAGGGGAAGTTATGAGAGGTGCGCAAAAATACAGCAATATAAGAGAAGTTATGAGACATGCGTGAAAACACAGCGATATAGGGGGAGGTATGGGAGGTGCTCGAAAACAGGGCGATATAGGGGACGGTATGAGAGAAGTGCGAAGACACAGCAGTATAGGGGATGCTATGGGAGGTGCGCAAAACACAGTGATATAGTGGAAGACATGAGAGGTGCGTGAAAGCAGGACAATATAGTGGAAGCTATGAGAGGTGAGCAATAACACAGTGATAAAGGTGAATCTATGGGATGTTCGCAAAAACACAGCTATATTGGGGAAGGTATGAGAGGTTCACAAAAACACAGCGACAGGAGAATGAATGGGAAGTGTGCGAAAAAAGGGCGATATAGGCGAAGGTATGAG
This sequence comes from Mobula birostris, assembly GCF_030028105.1. Taxonomy (NCBI): domain Eukaryota; kingdom Metazoa; phylum Chordata; class Chondrichthyes; order Myliobatiformes; family Myliobatidae; genus Mobula; species Mobula birostris. The sequence continues at coordinate 143,710 of NW_027278610.1, forward strand.
AAGTGCGCGAAGGCACAGCAATATGTGGGAGGCTATGGGAGGTGCGCGACTGCACAGTGATATGAGGACGTTATGAGATGTGCATAAAAAACACAGCGATAAGGGGGAAATTTATGAGAGGTGCGCAAAAATGCAGCAATATAGGAGAAGTTATGAGAGGTGCGTGAAAAGACAGCGATATGGGGGAAGGTATGAGAGGTGTGCAAAAACAGTGCGATATAGTGGAATGTATGAGAGGTGCGCGAAAATACCGTGATATAGGGGAAGACTTGAGAAGTGCGCAAAAACAGGGCAATATAGTGGAAGCTATGGGACATGCGCGAAAAGCACGGCGATACAGGGGAATGTATCAGAGGTGCGAGAAAACACAGCGATATAGGGGACACTATGGGACGTACGCAAAAAAACAGTGATATAGGGGAAGGTATGAGAGGTGCGCAAAAACAGGGCAATATATTGGAAGCTATGGGACATGCGCGAAAGCACGGCGATACAGGGGAATGTATCAGAGGTGCGAGAAAACACAGCGATATAGGGGACGCTATGGGACGTGCGCAAAAAAACAGTGATATAGAGGAAGGTATGAGAGGTGTGCGAGAACACGGCAATATAGGGAAATTGTAAGAGGTGCGCAAAAACATGTCAATACAGGGGAATGTATCAGAGGTGCGAGAAAACACAGCGATATAGGGGGAAGTAATGATAGGAGCAAAAACATAGCGATATAGGTGAAGACATGCGAGGTGCGTGAAAACACGGCGATATAGGGTAAGCTATGAGAGGTGAGCAATAACACAGCAATGAAGGTGAAGCTATGGGCTGTGTGCGAAAACAGCGATGTAGGCAGAGCTATGGGAGGTGCACGAAAACAGCGAAATCGGGGGAAGGTATGGGAGGTACACGAAGCACAGCGCTATAGGGGATGCTATGGGATGTGCGTGAAAACACAGTGATATAGGAGACGGTATGAGATGTGCATAAAAACACGGCGATATAGGGGAAGTTATGAGAGGTGCGCAAAAATACAGCAATATAGGAGAAGTTATGAGAGGTGAGTGAAAACACAGCGATATAGGGGAAGGTATGGAAGGTGCACGAAAACAGGGCGATATAGGGGAAGGTATGAGAGGAGTGCGAAGACACAGCCATATAGGGGATGCTATGGGAGGTGCGCGAAAACACAGTGATATAGGGGAAGACATGAGAGGTGCGTGAAAGCAGGACAATTTAGTGGAAGCTATGAGAGGTGAGCAAAAACACGGCGATATAGGGGAAGCTATGAGAGGTGAGCAATAACACAGCGATAAGGGTGAATCTATGGGATGTGCTCGAAAAGACAGCGATATACGGGATGGTATGAGAGGTGCACAAGGCATAGCGATATGGGGGATTCTATGGGAGGTGCGCGAATACACAGCGATATAGGGGACGTTATGAGATGTGCATAAAAACACGGCGATATAGGGGAAGTTATGAGAGGTGCGCAAAAATACAGCAATATAAGAGAAGTTATGAGACATGCGTGAAAACACAGCGATATAGGGGGAGGTATGGGAGGTGCTCGAAAACAGGGCGATATAGGGCACGGTATGAGAGAAGTGCGAAGACACAGCAGTATAGGGGATGCTATGGGAGGTGCGCAAAAACACTGTGATATAGTGGGAAGACATGAGAGGTGCGCGAAAACACGGCGATATAGGGCAAGCTGTGAGAGGTGTGCAATAACACAGCGATAAAGTTGAATCTATGGGATGTGCGCGAAAAGACAGCGATATAGGGGAAGGTATGAGAAGTGCGCTAGGCACAGCAATATAGGGGATGCTATGGGAGGTGCGTGAATACACAGCGATATAGGGGAAGTAATGAGAGGAGCGAAAACAGCGATCTAGTTGAAGACATGAGAGGTGCGCAAAAACACGGCGATATCGGGGAAGCTATGAGAGGTGAGCAAAAACACGGCGATGTAGGGGAAGCTGTGAGAGGTGTGCAATAACACAGCGATAAAGTTGAATCTATGGGATGTGCGCGAAAAGACAGCAATATAGGGGAAGGTATGAGAGGTGCGCAAGGCACAGCGATATAGGGGATGCTATGGGAGGTGCGTGAATACACAGCGTTATGGGGACGTTATGAGATGTGCATTAAAACGCAGCGATATTAGGGAAGATATAAGAGGTGCACAAAAACACAGCGATATAGGAGAAGTTATGAGAGGTGTGTGAAAACACAGCGATATAGGGGAAGATACGAGAGGTGCTCGAAAACACAGCGATATAGGGGAAGGGAATGAGAGGTGCGCGAAAACAGGGCGATATAGGGGAAGCATGAGAGGTGCGCGAAGGCACAGCGATATAGGGGATTCTATGGGAGGTGCGCGAATACACAGCAATATAGGGGACTTTATGAGATGTGCATAAAAACCCGGCGATATAGGGGAAGTTATGAGAGGTGTGCAAAAATACAGCAATATAGGAGAAGTTATGAGAGGTGAGTGAAAACACAGCGATATAGGAGGAGGAATGAAAGGTGCACGAAAACACAGCGATATAGGGGAAGGTATGGGAGGTGCTCGAAAACAGGGCGATATAGGGGAAGGTATGAGAGGAGTGCGAAGACACAGCAATATAGGGGATGCTATGGGAGGTGCGCAAATACACAGTGATATAGGGGAAGATATGAGAGGTGCGTGAAAGCAGGACAATATAGTGGAAGCTATGAGAGGTGAGCAAAAACACGGCGATATAGTGGAAGCAATGAGAGGTGAGCAATAATACAGTGATAAAGGTGAATCTATGGGATGTGCGCAAAAACACAGCTATATAGGGGAAGGTATGAGAGGTGCGCAAGGCACAGCGATATAGGGGATGCTATGGGAGGTGCGTGAATACACAGCGATATACGGGACGTTATGAGATGTGCATGAAAACGCAGCGATATTAGGGAAGGTATGAGAGGTTCACAAAACACAGCGACATAGGAGAATGAATGGGAAGTGTGCGAAAAACAGGGCGGTATAGGCGAAGGTATGAGAAGTGCGCGAAGGCACAGCAATATGTGGGAGGCTATGGGAGGTGCACGACTACACAGTGATATGGGGACCTTATGAGATGTGCATAAAAACACAGCGATATGGGGAGAAGTTATGAGAGGTGCGCAAAAATGCAGCAATATAGGAGAAGTTATGAGAGGTGCGTGAAAACACAGCGATATAGGGGAAGGTATGAGAGGTGTGCAAAAACAGAGCGATATAGGGGAAGGTATGAGCGGTGCGCGAAAACACCGTGATATAGGGGAAGACATGAGAGGTGCACAAAAACAGGGCAATATAGTGGAAGCTATGGGATGTGTGCGAAAACACGGCGATACAGGGGAATGTATCAGAGGTGCGAGAAAACATAGCGATATAGGGGATGCTATGGGACGTGAGCAAAAAAAAAGTGATATAGGGGAAGATATGAGAGGTGTGCGAGAACACGGCAATATAGGGGAAATTGTAAGAGGTGCGCGAAAACATGGCAATACAGGGGAATGTATCAGAGGTGCGAAAAAACACAGCGATATAGGGGAAGTAATGATAGGAGCAAAAACATAGCGATATAGGTGAAGACATGCGAGGTGCGTGTAAACACGGCGATATAGGGGAAGCTATGAGAGGTGAGCAATAACACAGCAATCAAGGTGAAGCTATGGGATGTGCGCAAAAACAGCGATGTATGCAAAGCTATGGGAGGTGCACGAAAACACAGCGAAATCGGGGAAGTATGGGAGGTGCGCGAAAACAGGGCGATATAGGGGAAGGTATGAGAGGTGCGGGGAAGGCACAGTGATATAGGGTATGCTACGGGAGGTGCGCGAATGCACAGTGATATAGTGGAGGTTATGAGATGTGCATGAAGACACGGCAATATAGTGGAAGGTTTGGGAGGTGCGCGAAAACAGGGCGATATAGGGGACTTTATGAGATGTGCATGAAAGCACATCAATATAGGGGAAGGTATGAAATGTGCGCAAAAATACAGCCATATAAGGGAAGGTATGAGAGGTGCACGAAAACACAGTGATATAGGGGAAGGTATAAGAGATGCTCGAAAACAGGGCGATATAGTGGAAGGTATGAGAGGTGCCCGAAAACACAGCAATATAGGGGACGCTATGGGACGTGCACGAAAGCACAGTGATATAGGGGAAGTAATGAGAGGAGCAAAAACATAGCGATGTCAGCGAAGCTATGGGAGGTGCGCGAAAACACAGCGATAAAGGGGACGGTACGAGATGTGCATGTATACACGGCGATGTTGGGGAAGCCATGAGAGGTGCGTGAAAACACAGCGATATAGGGGAAGGTATGAGAGGTGTGCAAAAACACAGCGATATAGGTGAAGTTATGAGAGGTGGTGACAACACAGCGATATAGTGGAAGGAATGAGAGGTGCACGAAAACACAGCGATATAGTGGAAGGAATGGGAGGTGCGCGAAAACAGGGCGATATAGGGGATGGTATGAGAGGTGCGCGAAAACAGGGCAATATAGTGGAAGCTATGGGATGTGCGCGAAAACAGGGCGATATAGGGGAAGGTATGAGAGGTGCCAGAAAACACAGCGATATAGGGGACGCGATGGGATGTGTGCCAAAACATGGCGATATAGGGGAAATTATTAGAGGTGCGCGAAAACACGGAGATACAGGGGAATGTATCAGAGGTGCGAGAAAGCACAGCGATATAGGGGACGTTATGAGATGTGCATGAAAACACAGCGATATAGGTGAAGATATGAGAGGTGCACGAAAACACAGCGATATAGGGGAATGTATAGGAGGTGCGCAAAAACAGGGCGATATAGGGGAAGATATGAGAGGTACACGAAGGCACAGCGATATAAGGGATGTTATGCGGATGTGCGCGAAAACACAGTGATATAGGGGACGGAATGAGATGTGTATGAAAACACGGCGATATAGAGGAAGCTATGAGAGGTGCGCGAAAACACGGCGATATGGGAGAATATATCAGAGGTGCGTGAAAACACAACGATATAGGGGAAGCTATGAGTGGTGAGCAAAAACACGGCGATATTGGGGAAGCTATGAGATGTGTGCAATAACACAGCGATAAAGTTGAATCTATGGGAAGTGCGTGAATACACAGCGATATAGGGGACGTTATGAGATGTGCATGAAAACGCAGCGATATTAGGGAAGATATAAGAGGGTGCACAAAAACACAGCGATATAGGAGAAGTTATGAGAGGTGTGTGAAAACACAGCGATATAGGGGAAGATATGAGAGGTGCAAGAAAACAGAGCGATATAGGGGAAGGAATGAGAGGTGCGCGAAAACAGGGCGATATACAGGAAGGTATGAGAGAGTGCGAAGGCACAGCAATATAGGGGATGCTATGGGAGGTGCGCGAAAACACATGATATAGGGGAAGAAAAGAGAGGGGCGTGAAATCAGGGCAATATAGTGGAAGCTATGAGAGGTGAGCAAAAACACGGCGATATAGGAGAAGCTATAAGAAGTGAGCAATAACACAGTGATAAAGGTGATTCTATGGGATGTGCATGAAAACACGGTAATATAGGGGAAGTTATGAGAGGTGCGCAAAATTGCAGCGATATAGGAGAAGTTATGAGAGGTGCGTGAAAACACAGCAATATAGGGGAAGGTATGCGAGGTGCGCAAGGCACAGCAATATAGGGGATGCTATGGGAGGTGCGCGAATACACAGCGATATACGGGACGTTATGAGATGTGCATGAAAACGCAGCGATATTAGGGAAGGTATCAGAGGTTCACAAAAGCACAGCAATATAGGAGAATGAATGGGAGGTGCGTGAAAACAGGGCGATATAGTGGAAACTATGGGATGAGCGTGAAAACAGTGCGATATAGGGGAAGGTATGAGAGGTGCCTGAAAACACAGCGATATAGGGGAAGCTATGAGAGGTGAGCAATAACACAGCAATGAAGGTGAAGCTATGGGCTGTGTGCGAAAACAGCGATGTAGGCAGAGCTATGGGAGGTGCACGAAAACAGCGAAATCGGGGAAGGTATGGGAGGTACACGAAGGCACAGCGCTATAGGGGATGCTATGGGATGTGCGTGAAAACACAGTGATATAGGAGACGGTATGAGATGTGCATAAAAACACGGCGATATAGGGGAAGTTATGAGAGGTGCGCAAAAATACAGCAATATAGGAGAAGTTATGAGAGGTGAGTGAAAACACAGCGATATAGGGGAAGGTATGGAAGGTGCACGAAAACAGGGCGATATAGGGGAAGGTATGAGAGGAGTGCGAAGACACAGCCATATAGGGGATGCTATGGGAGGTGCGCGAAAACACAGTGATATAGGGGAAGACATGAGAGGTGCGTGAAAGCAGGACAATTTAGTGGAAGCTATGAGAGGTGAGCAAAAACACGGCGATATAGGGGAAGCTATGAGAGGTGAGCAATAACACAGCGATAAGGGTGAATCTATGGGATGTGCTCGAAAAGACAGCGATATACGGGATGGTATGAGAGGTGCACAAGGCATAGCGATATGGGGGATTCTATGGGAGGTGCGCGAATACACAGCGATATAGGGGACGTTATGAGATGTGCATAAAAACACGGCGATATAGGGGAAGTTATGAGAGGTGCGCAAAAATACAGCAATATAAGAGAAGTTATGAGACATGCGTGAAAACACAGCGATATAGGGGGAGGTATGGGAGGTGCTCGAAAACAGGGCGATATAGGGCACGGTATGAGAGAAGTGCGAAGACACAGCAGTATAGGGGATGCTATGGGAGGTGCGCAAAAACACTGTGATATAGTGGAAGACATGAGAGGTGCGCGAAAACACGGCGATATAGGGCAAGCTGTGAGAGGTGTGCAATAACACAGCGATAAAGTTGAATCTATGGGATGTGCGCGAAAAGACAGCGATATAGGGGAAGGTATGAGAAGTGCGCTAGGCACAGCAATATAGGGGATGCTATGGGAGGTGCGTGAATACACAGCGATATAGGGGAAGTAATGAGAGGAGCGAAAACAGCGATCTAGTTGAAGACATGAGAGGTGCGCGAAAACACGGCGATATCGGGGAAGCTATGAGAGGTGAGCAAAAACACGGCGATGTAGGGGAAGCTGTGAGAGGTGTGCAATAACACAGCGATAAAGTTGAATCTATGGGATGTGCGCGAAAAGACAGCAATATAGGGGAAGGTATGAGAGGTGCGCAAGGCACAGCGATATAGGGGATGCTATGGGAGGTGCGTGAATACACAGCGTTATGGGGACGTTATGAGATGTGCATTAAAACGCAGCGATATTAGGGAAGATATAAGAGGTGCACAAAAACACAGCGATATAGGAGAAGTTATGAGAGGTGTGTGAAAACACAGCGATATAGGGGAAGATACGAGAGGTGCTCGAAAACACAGCGATATAGGGGAAGGAATGAGAGGTGCGCGAAAACAGGGCGATATAGGGGAAGCATGAGAGGTGTGCAAAAATACAGCAATATAGGAGAAGTTATGAGAGGTGAGTGAAAACACAGCGATATAGGAGGAGGAATGAAAGGTGCACGAAAACACAGCGATATAGGGGAAGGTATGGGAGGTGCTCGAAAACAGGCGATATAGGGGAAGGTATGAGAGGAGTGCGAAGACACAGCAATATAGGGGATGCTATGGGAGGTGCGCAAATACACAGTGATATAGGGGAAGATATGAGAGGTGCGTGAAAGCAGGACAATATAGTGGAAGCTATGAGAGGTGAGCAAAAACACGGCGATATAGTGGAAGCAATGAGAGGTGAGCAATAATACAGTGATAAAGGTGAATCTATGGGATGTGCGCAAAAACACAGCTATATAGGGGAAGGTATGAGAGGTGCGCAAGGCACAGCGATATAGGGGATGCTATGGGAGGTGCGTGAATACACAGCGATATACGGGACGTTATGAGATGTGCATGAAAACGCAGCGATATTAGGGAAGGTATGAGAGGTTCACAAAAACACAGCGACATAGGAGAATGAATGGGAAGTGTGCGAAAACAGGGCGGTATAGGCGAAGGTATGAGAAGTGCGCGAAGGCACAGCAATATGTGGGAGGCTATGGGAGGTGCACGACTACACAGTGATATGGGGACCTTATGAGATGTGCATAAAAACACAGCGATATGGGGAGAAGTTATGAGAGGTGCGCAAAAATGCAGCAATATAGGAGAAGTTATGAGAGGTGCGTGAAAACACAGCGATATAGGGGAAGGTATGAGCGGTGCGCGAAAACACCGTGATATAGGGGAAGACATGAGAGGTGCACAAAAACAGGGCAATATAGTGGAAGCTATGGGATGTGTGCGAAAACACGGCGATACAGGGGAATGTATCAGAGGTGCGAGAAAACATAGCGATATAGGGGATGCTATGGGACGTGAGCAAAAAAAAAGTGATATAGGGGAAGATATGAGAGGTGTGCGAGAACACGGCAATATAGGGGAAATTGTAAGAGGTGCGCGAAAACATGGCAATACAGGGGAATGTATCAGAGGTGCGAAAAAACACAGCGATATAGGGGAAGTAATGATAGGAGCAAAAACATAGCGATATAGGTGAAGACATGCGAGGTGCGTGTAAACACGGCGATATAGGGGAAGCTATGAGAGGTGAGCAATAACACAGCAATCAAGGTGAAGCTATGGGATGTGCGCAAAAACAGCGATGTATGCAAAGCTATGGGAGGTGCACGAAAACACAGCGAAATCGGGGAAGGTATGGGAGGTGCGCGAAAACAGGGCGATATAGGGGAAGGTATGAGAGGTGCGGGAAGGCACAGTGATATAGGGTATGCTACGGGAGGTGCGCGAATGCACAGTGATATAGTGGAGGTTATGAGATGTGCATGAAGACACGGCAATATAGTGGAAGGTTTGGGAGGTGCGCGAAAACAGGGCGATATAGGGGACTTTATGAGATGTGCATGAAAGCACATCAATATAGGGGAAGGTATGAAATGTGCGCAAAAATACAGCCATATAAGGGAAGGTATGAGAGGTGCACGAAAACACAGTGATATAGGGGAAGGTATAAGAGATGCTCGAAAACAGGGCGATATAGTGGAAGGTATGAGAGGTGCCCGAAAACACAGCAATATAGGGGACGCTATGGGACGTGCACGAAAGCACAGTGATATAGGGGAAGTAATGAGAGGAGCAAAAACATAGCGATGTCAGCGAAGCTATGGGAGGTGCGCGAAAACACAGCGATAAAGGGGACGGTACGAGATGTGCATGTATACACGGCGATGTTGGGGAAGCCATGAGAGGTGCGTGAAAACACAGCGATATAGGGGAAGGTATGAGAGGTGTGCAAAAACACAGCGATATAGGTGAAGTTATGAGAGGTGGGTGACAACACAGCGATATAGTGGAAGGAATGAGAGGTGCACGAAAACACAGCGATATAGTGGAAGGAATGGGAGGTGCGCGAAAACAGGGCGATATAGGGGATGGTATGAGAGGTGCGCGAAAACAGGGCAATATAGTGGAAGCTATGGGATGTGCGCGAAAACAGGGCAATATAGGGGAAGGTATGAGAGGTGCCAGAAAACACAGCGATATAGGGGACGCGATGGGACGTGTGCCAAAACATGGCGATATAGGGGAAATTATTAGAGGTGCGCGAAAACACGGAGATACAGGGGAATGTATCAGAGGTGCGAGAAAGCACAGCGATATAGGGGACGTTATGAGATGTGCATGAAAACACAGCGATATAGGTGAAGATATGAGAGGTGCACGAAAACACAGCGATATAGGGGAATGTATAGGAGGTGCGCAAAAACAGGGCGATATAGGGGAAGATATGAGAGGTACACGAAGGCACAGCGATATAAGGGATGTTATGCGGATGTGCGCGAAAACACAGTGATATAGGGGACGGAATGAGATGTGTATGAAAACACGGCGATATAGAGGAAGCTATGAGAGGTGCGCGAAAACACGGCGATATGGGAGAATATATCAGAGGTGCGTGAAAACACAACGATATAGGGGAAGCTATGAGTGGTGAGCAAAAACACGGCGATATTGGGGAAGCTATGAGATGTGTGCAATAACACAGCGATAAAGTTGAATCTATGGGAAGTGCGTGAATACACAGCGATATAGGGGACGTTATGAGATGTGCATGAAAACGCAGCGATATTAGGGAAGATATAAGAGGTGCACAAAAACACAGCGATATAGGAGAAGTTATGAGAGGTGTGTGAAAACACAGCGATATAGGGGAAGATATGAGAGGTGCAAGAAAACAGAGCGATATAGGGGAAGGAATGAGAGGTGCGCGAAAACAGGGCGATATACAGGAAGGTATGAGAAGAGTGCGAAGGCACAGCAATATAGGGGATGCTATGGGAGGTGCGCGAAAACACATGATATAGGGGAAGAAAAGAGAGGGGCGTGAAATCAGGGCAATATAGTGGAAGCTATGAGAGGTGAGCAAAAACACGGCGATATAGGAGAAGCTATAAGAAGTGAGCAATAACACAGTGATAAAGGTGATTCTATGGGATGTGCATGAAAACACGGTAATATAGGGGAAGTTATGAGAGGTGCGCAAAATTGCAGCGATATAGGAGAAGTTATGAGAGGTGCGTGAAAACACAGCAATATAGGGGAAGGTATGCGAGGTGCGCAAGGCACAGCAATATAGGGGATGCTATGGGAGGTGCGCGAATACACAGCGATATACGGGACGTTATGAGATGTGCATGAAAACGCAGCGATATTAGGGAAGGTATGAGAGGTTCACAAAAGCACAGCAATATAGGAGAATGAATGGGAGGTGCGTGAAAACAGGGCGATATAGTGGAAACTATGGGATGAGCGTGAAAACAGTGCGATATAGGGGAAGGTATGAGAGGTGCCTGAAAACACAGCGATATAGGGGAATGAATGAGAGGCGCGCGAAAACACGGCGATACAGGGGAATGCATCAGAGGTGCGAGAAAGCCCAGCGAAATAGGGGACGTTATGAGATGTGCATGAAAACACAGTGATATAGGGGAAGATATGAGAGGTACACGAAGGCACAGCGATATAGGGCATGCTATGGGATGTGCGTGAAAACACAGTGATATAGGAGACGGTATGAGATGTGCATGAAAACACGGCGATATAGGGGATGCTATGAGAGGTGCGCGAAATACGGCGATATGGGAGAATGTATGAGAGGTGCGAGAAAACAGCGATATAGGGGAAGTAATGAGAAGAGCAAAAACATAGCGATCTAGGTGAAGACATGAGAGGTGCGCGAAAAGACGTCGATATAGGGGAAGCTATGAGAGGTGAGCAAAAACACGGCGATATAGGGGAAGCTGTGAGAGGTGTGCAATAACACAGCGATAAAGTTGAATCTATGGGATGTGCACGTAAAGACAGCGATATAGGGGAAGGTATGAGAGGTGTGCAAAAACAGAGCGAAATAGTGGAAGGTATGAGAGGTGCGCGAAAACACCGTGATATAGGGGAAGACATGAGAGGTGCGCAAAAACAGGGCAATATATTGGAAGCTATGGGACATGCACGAAAGCACGGCGATACAGCGGAATGTATCAGAGGTGCCAGAAAACACAGCGATATAGGGGACGCTATGGGACGTGCGCAAAAAAACAGTGATATAGGGGAAGGTATGAGAGGTGTGCGAGAACACGGCAATATCGGGGAAATTGTAAGAGGTGCGCAAAAACATGTCAATACAGGGGAATGTATCAGAGGTGCGAGAAAACACAGCGATATAGGGGAAGTAATGATAGGAGCAAAAACATAGCGATATAGGGGAAGTAATGAGAGGTGAGCAATAACACAGCAATGAAGGTAGAAGGTTAGCTATGGGCTGTGTGCGAAAACAGCGATGTAGGCAAAGCTATGGGAGGTGCACGAAAACAGCGAAATCGGGGAAGGTATGGGAGGTACACGAAGGCACAGCGCTATAGGGGATGCTATGGGATGTGCGTGAAAACACAGTGATATAGGAGACGGTATGAGATGTGCATGAAAACACGGCGATATAGGGGAAGCTATGATAGGTGCGCGAAAACACGGCGATATGGGAGAATGTATCAGAGGTGCGAGAAAACACAGCGATATAGGGGAAGTAATGAGAGGAGCGAAAACATAGCGATCTAGGTGAAGACATGAGAGGTGCGCGAAAACACGGCGATATAGGGGAAGCTATGAGAGGTGAGCAAAAACACGGCGATATAGGGGAAGCTGTGAGAGGTGTGCAATAACACAGCGATATAGTTGAATCTATGGGATGTGCGCGTAAAGACAGCGATATAGGGGAAGGTATGAGAGGTGCGCAAGGCACTGCGATATAGGGGATGCTATGGGAGGTGCGTGAATACACAGCGATATAGGGGACGTTATGAGATGTGCATTACAACGCAGCGATATTAGGGAAGATATAAGAGGTGCGCAAAAACACAGCGATATAGGAGAAGTTATGAGAGGTGTGTGAAAACACAGCAATAGAGGGGAAGGTATGAGAGGTGTACAAAAACACAGCGATATAGGGGAAATTATGAGAGGCACGCGAAAACACGGCGATACAGAGGAATGTATCAGAGGTGCGAGAAAGCACAGCGATATAGGGGACGTTATGAGATGTGCATGAAAACACAGTGATATAGGGGAAGATATGAGAGGTGCGCGAAGGCACAGTGATATAGGGGATTCTATGGGAGGTGCACGAATACACAGCGATATAGGGGACGTTATGAGATGTGCATAAAAACACGGCGATATAGGGGAAGTTATGAGAGGTGCGCAAAAATACAGCAATATAGGAGAAGTTATGAGAGGTGAGTGAAAACACAGCGATATAGGGGAAGGTATGGAAGGTGCACGAAAACAGGGCGATATAGGGGAAGGTATGAGAGGAGTGCGAAGACACAGCCATATAGGGGATGCTATGGGAGGTGCGCGAAAACACAGTGATATAGGGGAAGACATGAGAGGTGCGTGAAAGTAGGACAATTTAGTGGAAGCTATGAGAGGTGAGCAAAAACACGGCGATATAGGGGAAGCTATGAGAGGTGAGCAATAACACAGCGATAAAGGTGAATCTATGGGATGTGCGCGAAAAGACAGTGATATAGTGGATGGTATGAGAGGTGCACAAGGCATAGCGATATGGGGGATTCTATGGGAGGTGCGCGAATACACAGCGATATAGGTGACGTTATGAGATGTGCATAAAAACACGGCGATATAGGGGAAGTTATGAGAGGTGCGCAAAAATACAGCAATATAAGAGAAGTTATGAGACATGCGTGAAAACACAGCGATATAGGGGGAGGTATGGGAGGTGCTCGAAAACAGGGCGATATAGGGGACGGTATGAGAGAAGTGCGAAGACACAGCAGTATAGGGGATGCTATGGGAGGTGCGCAAAAACACAGTGATATAGTGGAAGACATGAGAGGTGCGTGAAAGCAGGACAATATAGTGGAAGCTATGAGAGGTGAGCAATAACACAGTGATAAAGGTGAATCTATGGGATGTTCGCAAAAACACAGCTATATAGGGGAAGGTATGAGAGGTTCACAAAAACACAGCGACAGGAGAATGAATGGGAAGTGTGCGAAAAAAGGGCGATATAGGCGAAGGTATGAGAAGTGCGCGAAGGCACAGCAATATGTGGGAGGCTATGGGAAGTGCGCGACTACACAGTGATATGAGGACGTTATGAGATGTGCATAAAAACACAGCGATAAGGGGAAAGTTATGAGAGGTGCGCAAAAATGCAGCAATATAGGAGAAGTTATGAGAGGTGCGTGAAAAGACAGCGATATGGGGGAAGGTATGAGAGGTGTGCAAAAACAGTGCGATATAGTGGAATGTATGAGAGGTGCGCGAAAATACCGTGATATAGGGGAAGACTTGAGAAGTGCACAAAAACAGGGCAATATAGTGGAAGCTATGGGACATGCGCGAAAGCACGGCGATACAGGGGAATGTATCAGAGGTGCGAGAAAACACAGCGATATAGGGGACACTATGGGACGTACGCAAAAAAACAGTGATATAGGGGAAGGTATGAGAGGTGCGCAAAAACAGGGCAATATATTGGAAGCTATGGGACATGCGCGAAAGCACGGCGATACAGGGGAATGTATCAGAGGTGCGAGAAAACACAGCGATATAGGGGACGCTATGGGACGTGCGCAAAAAAACAGTGATATAGGGGAAGGTATGAGAGGTGTGCGAGAACACGGCAATATAGGGGAAATTGTAAGAGGTGCGCAAAAACATGTCAATACAGGGGAATGTATCAGAGGTGCGAGAAAACAGCGATATAGGGGAAGTAATGATAGGAGCAAAAACATAGCGATATAGGTGAAGACATGCGAGGTGCGTGAAAACACGGCGATATAGGGGAAGCTATGAGAGGTGAGCAATAACACAGCAATGAAGGTGAAGCTATGGACTGTGTGCGAAAACAGCGATGTAGGCAGAGCTATGGGAGGTGCACGAAAACAGCGAAATCGGGGAAGGTATGGGAGGTACACGAAGGCACAGCGCTATAGGGGATGCTATGGGATGTGCGTGAAAACACAGTGATATAGGAGACGGTATGAGATGTGCATGAAAACACGGCGATATAGGGGAAGCTATGATAGGTGCGCGAAAACACGGCGATATGGGAGAATGTATCAGAGGTACGAGAAAACACAGCGATATAGGGGAAGTAATGAGAGGAGCGAAAACATAGCGATCTAGGTGAAGACATGAGAGGTGCGCGAAAACACGGCGATATAGGGGAAGCTATGAGAGGTGAGCAAAAACACGGCGATATAGGGGAAGCTGTGAGAGGTGTGCAATAACACAGCGATATAGTTGAATCTATGGGATGTGCGCGTAAAGACAGCGATATAGGGGAAGGTATGAGAGGTGCGCAAGGCACTGCGATATAGGGGATGCTATGGGAGGTGCGTGAATACACAGCGATATAGGGGACGTTATGAGATGTGCATTACAACGCAGCGATATTAGGGAAGATATAAGAGGTGCGCAAAAACACAGCGATATAGGAGAAGTTATGAGAGGTGTGTGAAAACACAGCAATATAGGGGAAGGTATGAGAGGTGTACAAAAACACAGCGATATAGGGGAAATTATGAGAGGCGCGCGAAAACACGGCGATACAGGGGAATGTATCAGAGGTGCGAGAAAGCACAGCGATATAGGGGACGTTATGAGATGTGCATGAAAACACAGTGATATAGGGGAAGATATGAGAGGTACACGAAGGCACAGCAATATAGGGGATGCTATGGGATGTGTGTGAAAACACAGTGATATAGGAAACGGTATGAGATGTGCATGAAAACACGGCAATATTAGGGAAGATATAAGAGGTGCACATAAACACAGCTGTATAGGAGAAGTTATGAGAGGTGTGTGAAAACACAGCGATATAGGGGAATGTATGAGTGGTGCACAAAAACACAGCGATATAAGGGAAGGAATGGTAGGTGCGCGAAAACAGGGCGATATCGGGGAAGTATGAGAGGTGCGCGAAGGCACAGCGATATAGGGGATTCTATGGGAGGTGCGCGAATACACAGCGATATAGGGGACGTTATGAGATGTGCATAAAAACACGGCGATATAGGGGAAGTTATGAGAGGTGCGCAAAAATACAGCAATATAGGAGAAGTTATGAGAGGTGAGTGAAAACACAGCGATATAGGGGAAGGTATGGAAGGTGCACGAAAACAGGGCGATATAGGGGAAGGTATGAGAGGAGTGCGAAGACACAGCCATATAGGGGATGCTATGGGAGGTGCGCGAAAACACAGTGATATAGGGGAAGACATGAGAGGTGCGTGAAAGCAGGACAATTTAGTGGAAGCTATGAGAGGTGAGCAAAAACACGGCGATATAGGGGAAGCTATGAGAGGTGAGCAATAACACAGCGATAAAGGTGAATCTATGGGATGTGCTCGAAAAGACAGCGATATAGGGGATGGTATGAGAGGTGCACAAGGCATAGCGATATGGGGGATTCTATGGGAGGTGCGCGAATACACAGCGATATAGGGGACGTTATGAGATGTGCATAAAAACACGGCGATATAGGGGAAGTTATGAGAGGTGCGCAAAAATACAGCAATATAAGAGAAGTTATGAGACATGCGTGAAAACACAGCGATATAGGGGGAGGTATGGGAGGTGCTCGAAAACAGGGCGATATAGGGGACGGTATGAGAGAAGTGCGAAGACACAGCAGTATAGGGGATGCTATGGGAGGTGCGCAAAAACACTGTGATATAGTGGAAGACATGAGAGGTGCGTGAAAGCAGGACAATATAGTGGAAGCTATGAGAGGTGAGCAATAACACAGTGATAAAGGTGAATCTATGGGATGTTCGCAAAAACACAGCTATATAGGGGAAGGTATGAGAGGTTCACAAAAGCACAGCGACAGGAGAATGAATGGGAAGTGTGCGAAAACAGGGCGATATAGGCGAAGGTATGAGAAGTGCGCGAAGGCACAGCAATATGTGGGAGGCTATGGGAGGTGCGCGACTACACAGTGATATGAGGACGTTATGAGATGTGCATAAAAACACAGCGATATGGGGAAAGTTATGAGAGGTGCGCAAAAATGCAGC